>NC_060184.1:26227826-26527826 GCF_021184085.1 Oncorhynchus gorbuscha | reverse complement strand
CGCAAAAACAAAAGGTTGAATGACAATTTGATTTCAGCACCATGGACAGCAGTCGCGTTTAAAGACTCTAAATAATCATTTGTCCTTAACTGACTTTCCTAATAAAGTAAAGGCTAAATACATTTAAAAAACATTTGACAAATGCTAGTTTTTTTGCCACTCAAGTTGGTTATTGACGTGAATAGAAATAATAAACGTATATTGCAACAAATAAACTATAGAATCCATGACGTTATATTGATTTTGGGAATGTATTCAAATATGAATAGCTAATACCCTATCCTTAGGGAAGTACATGTGGATCATCATATGGGAATTGGGCCTACACTGGATTCAGAGCGCTGGCGAGACCTGGCTATCTCCAAGGAAAAGTCATAACCCATTCGGCAAAAACTGGTTGAATAAACATTGTTTCCAGGTCATTTCAACAGATACAAAAAACATCTATGTATGATGACGTTGAATCAACGTGAAACTGTTTGCAATTGCAAAAAGTCTTTAATCTAAGGGATTTGTCTTTTTTTTCTCACCCAGTTTGCAACCTAAAACCAATGACATGGTGACATGTTTTGTTGATTTCACGTTAGTTGACAACTGAACCAAATGTAAATAAAAACTAGACGTTGAACTGATGTCTGTGCCCAGTAGGAAGCCAAAAGTGTGTTTAGTTAACGGCATTAATAGGCCTATAGGAAATGCCCCACGATATTATATTTATTTATTTGCCTTGTGTTGGGGTTAAGTGGACTCACATATTTGTCCTTTGTTTTTTAATTGCAGTATGATTTGCTTAGTCAACCCCACCATATAATCCCCCCTCCCCAAAATGGAATAATTGCTAAACTAATTGTATATATTAGCATCAGCAAACACGTGTTATACGAGGTGTGTGTTATACGTGTAGAGACATTTGTATAGAGCCTAAGAACGGTTTTAATGTCTTTAATCAAATGATCCGAAAATGCTATTAGATTTTAATAACATAATTTCATTTTTAGTTAAAGATTCTGAACAGTTATTCTGATTCCCATAATATTTGTTTGTGATAGAAATGCTCACATTTTTTTTGAAGTACTTTTTCTCTCACTGCTAACTACCAGGCGTATATTCACGAGCTCTCCCTGACTGATAGCTCTTCGAAGTGCCATGTCAAGAAACTTGGATATAGTGAGCAGGGTAGCAGTAAAATCATCTCAAGCTAATTTGGTGATAATCAATGCAACTCAAACAACATTGAAATTGCATCAATAATTTTGAATCTCCCGTTTTCCATGTCTCTTGTGATGCACTTCACAGCAGCAGTGAAGGATGTGTTGACATGATAACTCCTTTTGTTCCATGCTGGCTGAAGACCTAGCTAGCCAGTAACTAGATAACACCAGAAACATATAAGTATCTTTGTCATAGATGAATGGTGCAAACTTTAACTTGTTGACACCCTACCAGTAGATTAGCTATCTAGCTATACTACTCCCCTCTGCAAACACATTCTCCAATGTTGGTTACAAGTAGGTACTTATTTAAATTAGGTAAGAGAATATCTTAGTAGAATTGGTTTATTAAAATGAGATGTTAGCCTATCCCCATAATAATCCTGAATTCTGAATCCAAGTGTTTGGCATGGGGGAGGGGGGGGGGACCAGTAACTTTATGATCAAACTTTCAGTGTAGAAGCAACAGTCATTGTTTATACTTTGGTCATACTTTTATCTGGTTTCATTGAGATATCATCCAATTTAATGTAAAATATGATTTTGACTGTTCATGACCTTTTGGATAACTCTCTCACGAATTTTGACCCTCCATAAACACCAACACAATAGTTATTTTCTAATGCTTACATACCTTACTAAACTAAAGTGATATTTTTTTTACAGATAGGCTAATTGGGTTATATTACAGTAAGGCAAAAAAGTATTTAGTCAGCCACCAATCGGGCAAGTTCTCCCACTTAAAAAGATGAGAGGCCTGTAATTTTCATCATAGGTACACTTCAACCATGACAGACAAAATTAGATTTTTTTTCTCTCCAGAAAATCACATTGTAGGACTTTTTATGAATTTATTTGCAAATTATGGTGGAAAATAAGTATTTGGTCACCTACAAACAAGCAAGATTTCTGGCTCTCACAGACTTGTAACCTCTTCTTTAAGAGGCTCCTGTCCTCCACTCGTTACCTGTATTAATGGCACCTGTTTGAACTTGTTGTCAGTATAAAAGACACCTGTCCACAACCTCAAACAGTCACACTCCAACTCCACTATGGCCAAGACCAAAGAGCTGTCAAAGGACACCGGAAACAAAATTGTAGACCTGCACCAGGCTGGGAAGACTGAATCTGCAATAGGTAAGCAGCTTGGTTTGAAGAAATCAACTGTGGGAGCAATTATTAGGAAATGGAAGACATACAAGACCACTGATAATCTCCCTCGATCTGGGGCTCCACGCAAGATCTCACCCCGTGGGGTCAAAATGATCACAAGAACGGTGAGCAAAAATCCCAGAACCACACGGGGGGACCTAGTGAATGACCTGCAGAGAGCTGGGACCAAAGTAACAAAGCCTACCATCAGTAACATTCTACGCCGCCAAGGACTCAAACCTGCAGTGCCAGACGTGTCCCCCTGCTTAAGCCAGTACATGTCCAGGCCCGTCTGAAGTTTGCTAGAGAGCTTTGGATGATCCAGAAGAAGGTTGGGAGAATGTCATATGGTCAGATGAAACCAAAATATAACTTTTTGGTAAACTCGTCGTGTTTGGAGGACAAAGAATGCGGAGTTGCATCCAAAGAACACCATACCTACTGTGAAGCATGGGGGTGGAAACATCATGCTTTGGGGCTGTTTTTCTGCAAGGGGACCAAGACGACTGATCTGTGTAAAGGAAAGAATGAATGGGGCCATGTATCGTGAGATTTTGAGTGAAAACCTCCTTCCATCAGCAAGGGCATTGAAGATGAAACGTGGCTGGGTCTTTCAGCATGACAATGATCCCAAACACACCCCAGGGCAACGAAGGAGTGGCTTCGTAAGAAGCATTTCAAGGTCCTGGAGTGGCCTAGCCAGTCTCCAGATCTCAACCCCAACCCCAGAAAATCTTTGGAGGGAGTTGAAAGTCCGTGCGCCCAGCAACAGCCCCAAAACATCACTGATCTAGAGGAGATCTGCATGGAGGAATGGGCCAAAACACCAGCAACAGTGTGTGAAATCCTTGTGAAGACTTACAGAAAATGTTCGACCTCTGTCA
Source organism: Oncorhynchus gorbuscha (assembly GCF_021184085.1). Classification (NCBI taxonomy): domain Eukaryota; kingdom Metazoa; phylum Chordata; class Actinopteri; order Salmoniformes; family Salmonidae; genus Oncorhynchus; species Oncorhynchus gorbuscha. The sequence goes on along the minus strand of NC_060184.1, from coordinate 26,524,579 downwards.
TTGCCAACAAAGGGTATACAACAAAGTATTGAGAAACTTTTGTTTGTTGACCAAATATTATTTTCCACCATAATTGGCAAATAAATAAATTAAAAATCCTACAATGTGATTTTCTGGATTTGTTTTTCTCATTTTGTCTGTCATAGTTGAACTGTACCTATGATGAGAATGACAGGCCTCTCTAATCTTTTTAAGTGGGAGAGCTTGCACAATTGGTGGCTGACTAAATACTTTTTTGCCCCATTGTATGTAAACAGTGCCAGTGAGATCAGTGTGCGTTCAGCAATGACAATAGGACTTTGATACAATCTGAGCTTTGATATTGTAAAACAGAAGTAGAAATGAAATGGGTTGCTTGACAGCCCCATGCATTCCAAGTCTGGGACTATAATTATGAGAGCGAGACTGATTTTGCAACAGGTAACACCAAACCTGGAAAAATTTCAGCGTGAAATGTATGGCATGTTTTAAGTGTGCACACAATGTGTGGGGATGAGGGTGTTGCAGTGTCCCCGAGTCTTCAGATCAGCAAAGTAGGATGGTCTTTACTGTCAGTCACCCATGCCTGAGAAATCTTTGCTGCAAGCTGTGCATGTGTTCTTGAAAACAAGATTACCATTTGGGAGAGGATGGAGTCAATATAGCCTATGTGTTTTTAAAGGCCCAGTCCAGTCAAAAACATGATTTCCATGTGTTTTATAATCACTATATAGACAAAAGTATGTGGACCCCTCTTCAAATTAGTGGATTTGGCTGTTTCAGCCACGCCCGTTACTGACAGTTGTATAAAATTGAGCACACCGCCATGCAATCTCCATAGACAAACATTAACAGTAGACTGGCCTTACTGAAGAGCTCAAAACTTTCAATGTGGCACCATCATTGGATGACACCTTTCCTACAAGTCAGTTCGTACAATTTCTGCCCTCCCAGAGCTGCCCTGGTCAACTGTAAGTGCTGTTATTGTGAAGTGGAAACATCTAGGAGCAACAACGGCTCAGCCATGAAGTGGTAGGCCACACAAGCTCACAGAATGGGACCACCAAGTGCTGAAGCATGTAACACGTCTGTCCTCGGTTGCAACACTCACTAACGAGTTCCAAACTGCCTCTGGAAGCAATGCCAGCACAATAACTGTACGTCGGGAGCTTCATAAAATGAGTTTCCATGGCTGAGCAGCTGCACACAAGCTTAAGATCACTATGCACAATGCCAAGTGTCGGCTGTGTGGAAGAACCTGACTGGCCTGCACTGTTCCTAGGCCGTCATTGAAAATAAGAATTTGTTCTTAACTGACTTGCCTAGTAAAATAAAGTTTTTTTTTTTTTTTTAAAGAGCCCTGACCTCAACCCTGTCGAACACCTTAGGGATGAATTGGAATGCCGACTGCGAGCCAGGACTAATCGCCCAACATCATTGCCCGGCTTCACCAATGCTCTTGTGACTGAATGGAAGCAAGTCCCCTTAGCAATGTTCCAACAACTAGTGGAAAGCCTTCCCAGAAGAGTGGAGGCTGTTATAGCAGCAAACGGGGACCAACTCCATATTAATGCCCATGATTTTGGAATGAGATGTTCGATGAGCAGGTGTCCACATACTTTTTGTCATGAAGTGTATATTCCCACTGAGATTAGAATAATACTGTGAAAGTTATGATAATGCCCTTTTCGTGTAAGAGCTGTTGGGGAATAAACACCTTACATTTCTGCCTGTTTTGGTGGGATGGCGTCTTGGCCTGCCTGGTGACATCATCAGGCGGTAAATTAGTTAATAGACCAATAAGAAAGTGAGTTTGAAACCTCTCTGCCAATGACAGCAAATTTTCAGTTTTCCCCTCCCCACTCAGACCACTCCCAGACAGTCCTAGCAAAATCCTTGCTTGAGAAATTGCTCTTTGCTAAGAAGCTATTTTTGTTTATTTTTGACCATTTTAATTGAACGCAAGGTACGTAACCTAATCGTTACCCAGAAGTGATTTAATATTGAGATAAAACATCTGCATTGAACCTTTTTTTTAAATGGATGGAATAAAGATGAAATGACAGATTTAAGAATTGAATTAGGAGAGAAGATGCTATAGGCTACAATGTGGATGCAACTGCAGAGCTTCTTCTAAGATCATAATTGCAGACCGCAGTGCAAGGTCTACTGGCTGCTGTCCAGCATCAGTGTCAGGTTCTGTAGACCGGCTGAGCAGGCCAGTTCCCTTGTGTCTGAAAATCTGAAACTCTTTGATTAAACATGCTTGAATTTGGGGCCTTGTCAGTCTGGCTAACATTAATGGCTATTAGCCTTATGACAGACCTATTTCCAGACATACCACTCAATAAAAGGCACCAAGGTAATGGTGCTCTGGCGTCACATTTCAGATTGCTGTCAAGATCTTTTGTACCAAATGACCTCAAGAATCCCTGCTCCCGCCCGTCTCTCTCGGTTATTGAAGATGATAGTAAAATGGGCCATGAAAACAGTAGTTCATCAGACTTCAGTGGATTCATCATATTTTGACCAGCCCTTTGAACAACACAGCACCATCATTTATTACATTTCCCAAAATGCCCCTAAATGATCCAACATGGCATGTGATAGGCCTATGCCAACGTATCTACAGTACCAATGGCTCTCCAGGATGAGCAAAGCAAACAGAATTTCCTTTTCCAGCTAATTAATCGTTTGCCGACTAATCATTTAAACAGCAGGCCTAAACAAATAAACTAAGTCTTCAGGCGGTCTTTTCAAATGTATTTCTTAAAGGCCTAGTGCAGTCATGTGATTTTCCAGTGTTTAAAACCATACAATGCCTTCAGAAAGTATTCACACCCCTTGACTTTCTCGAAGAGCTTTGCACACCTGGATTGTACAATATTTGCCTTTTTTCTTTTTTGACATTTAAAATGTTGCTCTTCAAGCTCTGTCGAGTTGGTTTTTGATCATTGCTCGACATCCATTATCAAGTGCTGCCATAGGTTTTCATGCTGATTTTTTTTAAAGACAATTTTAAGCAGGCCACTCAGGAACATTATGTCGTCTTGGTAAGCAACTCCAGTGTATATTTGGTCTTATGTTTTAGGTTATTGTCCTGCTGAAATGTGAATTTGTCTCCTGTCAGATGGAAGGCAGACTGAACAAAGTTTTCCTCTAGGATTTTGCCTGTGCTTAGCTCTATTCCGTTTCTTTTATCCTAAGAAAATACCATAGTCCTTCCCGATGACCAGCATATCATGATGCAGCCACCACCATGCCTGAAAATATGGAGTGGTACTTACTAATGTGTTAGATTTGCCCCAAACATAATGCTTTATATTCAGGACAAAACTGTATTTCTTTGCCACGTTTTTTGCATGATTACTTTAGTACCTTATTGCAAACAGGATGCATGTTTTGGAATATTTATATTCTGGATAGACTTCCTTCTTTTCACTCTAATTTAGGTTAGTATTGTGGAGTAAATGCAGGCTGTAACCCAACAAAATGTGGAAAAAGTCGAGGGGTGTGAATACGCCGAGACTCTCCTTAGGCTCTTTAGTCTGCTTGTCTTGAGCACAGAAACCTGGAAATACATTTGCTCTTTCATAGTCTACACCAAATACATTGTGTATCTTTACTTGTTTTAAAAAACAATTGTATTTTTTGTTTTAAATCTACAGTAGCAAGACAGTTGAAGGAAATAACTTCATGCAGTGTGTTACAGTTTGGGAGGGAGAAGAGAGCCCAGTAGTCAAGACACTGCTGCAGAACCATTGTAGAACATTGAACTAATTTGCATTCATGTTTGATTCTAAATCTATGCTCTAGAATTCATCCAGATTGGACAAGATGTAAAATATTTACTGTGGGTAAGACATCCCTGTGTAAAACTGTAATGAGCCTATGTTGCGGCTTTGTCAAATATCCATCTTAGAATTTTGATGAACCAGTGGAGGCTGCTGAGGGGAGGACGGCGCAATATAATGGCTGGAATGGAGTGGTATCAAACCATGTGTTTGATACCATTCAGCCATTGCCACTTATGTATGACAGACGGACATTTGAATAGCCTCCATGCGTTGGGTTAGGATGTGAGGGGGTGTATTTGTTCTCATGTCCCCATGGTGTGATTAAACAGAAGCTGTTTTCCACTCGGCCGGCTCCTTTTAACCTGCGTGTCGCTGGACTGATGGAGTCGGGGCCAAGAGCTGGGTTATCTCCTGGAAGCAAAAATTTGAGTTTTTCCACTTCATTTAGTCTCATCATCCTCATTGCACATGGGGAGAGAATAGTTGCGGTATGTTTTATTTTTTGTGTATTATTTTCCATATATATATAAACAAAGATAATTATACATTATTATAGATACTCAAACATATTGTTCATTTATGTAATACTTGATATACATTGCTTTGGCAACGGTGGCAACCACCCATTCATGCCAATAAAGCATTTTATTGAATTGAGAGATTTGCTGATTGAGATGTAATCAGATCTGTGGGAGTGCGCGACATTCTGATGATCCAAGCAGACAGGGGCTGAACATCAACCCCAACAAAACCATGTGTATTTTCACAATGCATACATATCAAAACATCCAAGTCCATTCAATATACTTTAGGTTGTTATGCAGTATCCTCTTATGAAAAGATCATAAGACAGGGCAGACCTACTGTATGTATGTTTCATAAATGACGTTGTCATTTCCTTTCCCATCCCAGTTCCTCTTCAGACTCCAAAGAAGACTATCCCAACATCCCACTTGAGAAGGAAGATGTGGCTGGTGCCATTAAGCTGAAGCAGCCTGTTGGCGCCCATTGCCACGATAACAAAGCAGTGAGTGAGGAGAACCATGACACGCTGCTGGCTAAGAAGAAGCTGTACATCGCCTCCATTGTGTGCCTCATCTTCATGATCGGAGAGATCATAGGTAAAGGCTGGGTGATAATATTCCTCAGTCTAAAATGCTCTTTCATACCTAGGGCCAGGAGCTTTTCCTAACCAGAAAAAACTAAGGCCCCTTATTAGAAGCTATTGACTACTGAGATCAGAGTAATGCTTTAAAAAAAAATCCTGGTCACATATAGAAAAAACTATTGGCCATAAACTGTAATCTATACAAACTATGAGTAGGTTCCTTAAACTTTGAAGTCAAGGTGAAGTTTTTTGGTGATCGCTGGGTTTAAGGCCATCTGAGTCAGTAGCACCGTGGGCAGTTCTCTGTAATGACGATTTTAGAGGCTACTAGAAATGCGTCCAGCCTTTCATGTCGAAGTCCTCCCCTGGAAAAAAGACAAATGTCCTGTCAGCCCAAAGCACAATGGAGAGGAGGTAAAAGTGAGGAAAGCATGACGGTGACATTTTATATTCTATATTTAATGTCTAGACTTCCTTCCGGGGCTTGGAGTCATCCACTTTCTTCACACCGACTGTTGTAAAAAGATATTCAACGTTTATCTCCTAGTCAGCGACTATTACTGTGGGAGAAACTGAAACTCAGAATTGTTTCTATAATTCTTTCCCTTGACATTTGGAATGAAAGAGACTCATTCATCATCAATAGCATCTAAAACAGGGGTACTCAAGTACCATTTGAGAAGGTCCGGTTATATATTTCCTAGGTGGTAAAGGTCCGGCTGGATATTGTCGTTTATCGGCGTAGTAATAAACCCCCACCTATTAACCCATGTGACCTCAAACTGTTCACACCCCTCTTGTTGACGGACAAAAACAAATTCAAGCAACTTTCGCCCAATTCTACACATTTTATGGGGATGAGATTTGTTTTGCCGTTTTAAAGCTATTTTCCTGCAATTCTACACATCTTTCCATATCTTACGTGTTTATATGATACCAGGGGTCGAAGCCTGACAAACATGAACATTATGTCTCTCTGAGACATCTCCATTGTCTGTGTATCTACAGGTGGCTACCTGGCCCACAGTTTGGCTATTATGACAGATGCAGCTCACCTCCTGACTGACTTCGGCAGCATGATGGTCAGCCTGTTCTCCCTGTGGATCTCCTCTAGACCACCCACAAAAACCATGACCTTTGGATGGCACCGCTCAGGTTAGGCCCATGACTTAGCAGCTTAAAACATCTTTGAAGATACTTTCCCATTTAGTCCCCAGAACACATGGTGAATGTTGTCATAGCTAAATAGTAATAGCCAGGGTCTCAATTCTCTAAAATGATGGATCATTTTAGATCAACAGATGCGTGGTACTGATTGTCACTGTCTCCAACCCCCACAGAGATCCTAGGAGCGCTGGTGTCAGTGATGTCCATCTGGATAGTGACTGGGGTGCTGGTTTACCTGGCCATTGAGAGGATAGTCAAGAACGACTTTGAGATCAACAGTCAAGCGATGCTCATCACCTCCGGTTGTGCCGTCATAGTAAACATCATGTGAGTGGTTCATTCTCACGGCTTTATAGCTTAGTTATAATCATCTGCACTTGATTGGGGAACAAAATGCACATAGTGAAATAAATACCTTAGCTGGGGTAAGCCATTCAGCTATGTTGTCTGTTTTAATGTTCATCAGCGCATATAAACTGAAGGATAAAGACAGAGCAACTTTAGACTATGGACATGTATCATCCTCTATTCCCTCCCTCCTTTAGCATGGCGTACATCCTCCACCACTCCACCACCTTCCATGCCCAGAGCTCAGGCTACCAGCAAATAGACGAGAACGGGCAGGGCCCTTTGGGTCACAGGCACTCCCATGTGGGCCACTCCCACACCCTGCTGGGTCATGGCCATGGCAACACCAGTGTGAGAGCAGCCTTCATTCACGTGTTGGGAGATCTCCTACAGAGTGTTGGGGTCCTAGTGGCTGCCATCGTCATCTTCTACAGGGTCAGTAACAAGTACTAGTGTTTACACCTTACAGTACACTTACATTATGTTATACTGTATTTATTTTACAGTATAACAACATTTTTGGAACCCTTTTACTCCCCGTTGTCGTGGTATCAAATTGGTAGTTAGTCTTGTCCCATCGCTGTAACTCCTGTACGGACTCTGGGTAGGCGAAGGTCGAAAGCCATGCGTCCTCCGAAACACAACCCAGCCAAGCCGCACTGCTTCTTGACACAATGCCCGCTTAACCCGGAAGCCAGCTGCACCAATGCGTCTGTGAAACGCCATAAACCTGGCAACCGTGTCAGCGTGCATTGTACCCGTCCGGCCACAGGAATCGCTAGTGGGCGATGGGACAAGAACATCCCTGCCGGCCAAACCCTCTCCTAACCCAGACGACGCTGGGCAAATTGTGCGCCGCCCCATGGGTCTCCCTGTCGTGGCCGGCTGCGACAGAGCCTGGATTTGAACCAGGGTCTCTAGTGGCACAGCTAGCACTGCACCACTTGGGAGGCCCATACTGTATTTATTTACAGTGCAACATATTCATGTTCACTGAAAATGTCAGGTTCTTGGGCAAAAAGTCATAAATTGACATCTAACAATATACCATTTGGAGAGATGCAACTGTTGTGCTATTGATGTCGCTCAGTCTCAGTAGGAAGAGGTTAACGTCTCATCACCCTGCAAGATGTTGCTCTTCCATTAGAAACCCTCCCTGTGATTAAAGTGGCCTAATGTGTTATGGCATCAGTAGAGCAGCACCCCATCACCCTCTGATGCCAATGTCTTCTGCGTGTGTCATTCTCTCTCCTGTGGACCTTCTGTTGCAGCCTGAATACAAAGTAGCAGATCCCATTTGTACCTTCCTCTTCTCTGTGTTTGTCCTTGGGACCACCATCACCATACTCAGGGATGTTTTCAGGATACTCATGGAAGGTAAACTCAACAGGATTTCCTGTTTCTCCTGCTCTGAAGTGAGCGAAGGTGAATTCAAAACAATAAAATTGTTTATTCAGACATTTTCCTCAGTTTGTCAATTCATTTATTCATATAAAAATGCACAATAAAGCATTGCCTCGTGTTCCATTAGCTTTTTTGAACGGGCTAGGCCTCTGTCCTCATTCTACAGGGGCTCCTAAGGGAATAGAGTTTAACTCGGTGAAGGAGGTGTTGCTGTCTCTGAAGATGGTGAAGTCTATGCACAACCTGCGCCTGTGGGCCTTGACCGCGGGACAGACCCTGGTCTCCGTCCATGTAGCCATCGGTGAGACCCAGCCTCCCTTAGTCTGACACATGACATCACTCCATTTAGATTGTGCGTGCACAATCTACCATGTTGATTCACATGCTGCCAGTAGTGGCCAAAAGAAACCAGTTGACACAAGCAACTAAACTATTAGACATTACAGCCCAAAAAGCACGATTGTTGACATCTGTTATGGCCATTGTTGTTTCCCAGAGGAGGATGCCGATCCCCAGAGTGTCCTTAAGGAGGCTACAGAGATCCTCCAAACCAAGTTTGGTTTCTACAGAACCACCATCCAGGTGGAGCCCTACTCTGATGACATGGCCTACTGCACACACTGCCAGGATCCCATGGACTAACAGCAGTGGAGGCTGCTGAGGGGAGGACGGCTCATAATAATATCTGGAACAGAGCAAATGGCATGGCATCAAAAACATGGAAACCATGTTTGATGTATTTTATACCAGTCCACTCATTCCGCTCCAGCCATTACCGTGAGCCCGTCCTCCCCAATTAAGGTGCCACCAACCTCCTGTGACTAAGACTCACAACTACCATGGAGACAGAGAGCTGTCATTTTGAAAGGAAGTGGGTACTGTATACATACAAAAGCATACAGTGCCTTCAGAAAGTATTCATACCCCTTGACTTATTCCACATTGTTGTCACATCCTGGATTCAATGGAATAAATAAACTGCTCAAAATAAAAGGAACACTTAAACAACAATGTAACTCCAAGTCAATCAAACTGTCCACTTAGGAAGCAACACTGATTGACAATACATTTCACATGCTGTTGTGCAAATGGAATAGACAACAGGTGGAAATTATAGGCAATTAGCAAGACACCCCCAATAAAGGAGTAGTTCTGCAGGTGGTGACAACAGACCACCTCTCAGATCCTATGCTTCCTGGCTGATGTTTTGGTCACTTTTGAATGCTGACGGTGCTTTCACTCTAGTGGTAGCATGAGACTGAGTCTACTACAACCCACACAAGAGGCTCAGGTACTGCAGCTCATCCAGGATGACACATTAATGCGAGCTGTGGCAAGAAGGTTTGCTGTGTCTGTCAACGTAGTGTCCAGAGCATGGAGGCGCTACCAGGAGACAGGCCAGTACATCAGGAGACGTGGAGGAGGCTGTAGGAGGGCAACAACCCAGCAGCAGGACCGTTACCTCCGCCTTCGTGCAAGGAGGAGCACTGCCAGAGCCCTGCAAAATAACCTTGAGCAGGCCACAAATGTGCATGTGTTTGCTCAAACGGTCAGAAACAGACTCCATGAGGGTGGTAGGTATGAGGGCCCGACGTCCACAGGTGGGGTTTGTGCTTACAGCCCAACACCGTGTAGGACGTTTGGCATTTGCCAGAGAACACCAAGATTGGAAAATTCGCCACTGGCGCCCTGTGCTCTTCACAGATGAAAGCAGGTTCACACTGAGCACATGTGACAGAGTTTGGAGATGCCGTGGAGAACGTTCTGCTGCCTGCAACATCCTCCAGCATGACCGGTTTGGCGGTGGGTCAGTCATGATGTGGGGTGGCATTTCTTTGGGGGGCCGCACAGCCCTCCATGTGCTCACCAGAGGTAGCCTGACTGCCATTAGGTACCGAGATGAGATCCTCAGACCCCTCGTGAGACCATATGCTGGTGCGGTTGGCCCTGGGTTTCTCCTAATGCAAGACAATGCTAGACCTCATGTGGTTTAGTGTGTCAGCAGTTCCTGCAAAAGGAAGGCATTGATGCTATGGACTGGCCCACCCGTTCCCCAGACCTGAATCCAATTGAGCACATCTGGGCCATCATGTCTCGCTCCATCCACCAATGCCACGTTGCACCACAGACTGTCCAGGAGTTGGCGGATGCTTTAGTCCAGGTCTGGGAGGAGATCCCTCAGGAGACCATCCGCCACCTCATCAGGAGCTTGCCCAGGCGTTGCAGGGAGGTCATACAGGCACGTGGAGGCCACATACACTACTGAGCCTCATTTTGACTTGTTTTAAGGACATTACATCAAAGTTGGATCAGCCTCTTGTGTGGTTTTCCACTTTAAATTTGAGTGTGACTCCAAATCCAGACCTCCGTGGGTTGATAAATTTGATTTACATTGATAAATTTTGCGTGATTTTTGTTGTCAGCGCATTCAACTATGTAAAGAAAAAAGTATTTAATAAGAATATTTCATTCCTTCAGATCTAGGATGTGTTATTTTAGTGTTCCCTTTATTTCTTTGAGCAGTGTATATACCGGCCTGTTATGGAACCCCAATGTCTTGGGAAAGGTCTTTAATTTACTGGTCAACGACCTGCCCGTGCACGGTTTTCGTCATGTCACCTTCGGACGACAGGGACCGGTGTTGGAATCCGGCTCGAAGGACCAAATTGTTATGAGAATTTTGTTATCAATGTTCATAAACTTCAAATAATCTACTCCGCAACCCAGAGTTTGTAAGATTCTGGTTTAAATGAAACGCAGATTTCTCAGTTTACAATAGTCAAAATGTTTATTCATGAGGACGTCCTAACATAAAAAATGAAAACCCAGTCTTTATAACAAATCTTCAAATCTTAAGCTACGCCTTGCTGAGGCAGTCTGTTTTTCCACTACATAGATACATTGTTTAATCTTTCATAACTTTATAATCTTTCAACAAATTATTTTATCAGTAACAAAATCTTAATTTAATCCATTTGAAATCCAAGCTATAACAAAATCTGGAAGAAGTCCAGGGGTGTGAATACTTTTAAGGCACAAACTGTCAATGTAAGCTAGGAATGGAAACACTGTGCACCATCATGAGACCATAAAAACAATTCTGATCCATCAGGGTTACAGGACATACTGTGTTGCATGTGCACCATATCATGCCAAATATTTCAATATAAATACCATCTATTCAGGAGCTATTGATATTCCAGAAAATTAATTTCATGCCAAGAAACTGCATCTCGGGGAGGGAGACATGTTAAATAGGAAAATATTCTGAATGTATCAGCACATATGCTTCACCAGTCTGTGCTGATGTCGTGCATTTTAGACTTAGCCATTTGGCTTTAGCAATCCCTCATTGGCATGGTGCATTAGGGCAACAGCACAGTGTAATAGCTTGTCTCTGAGTTCTTTGGAGTAGTACATTGATATTGACATAAGAACCCTGAAACCAATGAGATTTCTGTCTTACCCAGGCCTTTATTTGTGCTTCAGTTGAGGGTGTCTGCCAAATGGTAGCATTTATATTGTTCACAATGGAAAAGAGTTCTGGTTCAAATTAGAAAATGGATTATGTCAGTGTGAGAGAGCATCCTACAAGCTCACTCATCTCCCTCAGAGGAGGAATCCTTAAGACAGACCAATTTACAAACGGAGTTGGTCGATTTAGTTTGAGCATTGTGGGCTGTGTTTATCTATGCTCCGGGATATGCCTTAAGCAGATATAGCAAATAGACTGGCTGATACTCAGACAGTGCTATATTCCTCATTTGAAACTCGCTGGAGGTAGGCTACATTGGAATGTGTTAAATTACCCCTCCAGTTGTGCAGTTTCGTTGACATCATAGCCACGCCTGGACGTTTTCTTTCAGTGGTTTGGGATGACACAAGCGAGAGGTCAAATGAACGAATCCCATCTCTATACTCCCACCTATGCACATTCTCAAAAAGCGTACCCATACACAGTCCTCCTCACCCACTCCCACGCTGTCATAGGCCTACATGCCATGGAGCTTTGCACAGGGTTTTTGTTTGTAGTTCCAGTGCCCCCACACTGCCTCAACATCCTTCCTACATTCCAGAGAGGGTCAGTCAGCTTTCTACTCCGTACCTATACACTCCCACCACATGCATGCACACACACCTGTCAGCATCATAAAAACAAACCAGCAAATAATAGTGTATCACTTCAGAAAATGTACAGTGATAAGTGTATTGTACAAAAAAGTCCAACCTGTGACACGCTGACACTTTGAAATATAAATGGCACTCGCCATTCTTGTTGTACTTTTGATGCCTGCAGCCAAGTGTCAATATTGTAACCAGCACTGAAAATGAACAGAAATTGACACACATTCTTCACCGAACACTTGCATGAGTGTTTATCATTCAGATTGTGTAATAAGGATATCGTCATACGACTGCTCATATGACTATTTGGTAGGGATTACGCTTCTAAATGTCACTGAACTATCCGCAAATCTATTTGGATCACTTTTGATGAAAGGAAAATCTATGTTAAATCAAATGTAAATATTTTAATTTGTAAACCACATGGAAATGGAACAAAGCAACAGGAGGTCAAAACGACAGGAACCAACTGCCAGTGTATTACTTTTGGACCAGAAAGTGGTTATAAAGCATCTCTCACCCAGGCAAGTCTACTCAAATTCAAAATAAATATTATTAGTTCACCAACTAAGTGTAATGTTTAAGAATGCTGTCTTGTATTGTATGAAAATTGCAAATATCAGTATTGTTTAAAAGTGTAAATTACTTTGATTTATTGTATAAAATCAGTCAAGTCTTGTGTGTAAATGTTTGGTGATATTATATTAAAATGAGTGGTTGCAGTTTGATATTTTATTTATTTTTGGTGAGATTTTTGTAAAACTTAAAATAAAAGTGTGCAGATGAATTATTTCATTATTTTCAGAGCTGAACTTTACAGGCCAATACTATTCTTCATTAGTGTGATCCAGATAATCCAGTCATAATCAGGACAACTAATTACATCGTTTACTGTACAGGGCAGCAGCAGGAAATATTTACATATCACCATTACTATGGCTTTGTTCGAGAGCATCAAATCAATGATGTATCGTGGGTAAATTGTGACAGACTGATTTGCAACTAGTAATGAGTCATAAGTTGCAATGTTGAACAAGGCCAGAGGTGGCTATCACTTCCTCACCTACCTACACTTTGGCCGTGTTCGAGAGCATCAAGGCGACTGCCGACTGACTGATCTACAAATCATGACTCATTATTATTTGTAGATCAGTATGTCAGAATTGACGCATGATACACTGTCGTTTTGATCCTCTCAAACATGGCCGTAGTAATGGTGATATGTGACTCGGTGGCGGTCGGTGCCGTTTAAGATGAGGGAGGTTGATATTTTTTTAATGAGCATGGCCTTAGTCATCCAATATGCTATAATAGAACTGTCAGTCATATTCCATTCACCCAGTTCAATGTAACATCGATAGGTTTAGGCTACTACATGATAATCACATTTTCCCTGCACCCACCATGAGGTTGCTACAACCTAGCCTATGAATGAAAGTTCGAGGGTGCACAGTTCGAGGGAATTTTGAGTAGTCTGTACCGGTACCCCTTGTATATAGCCTCACTATTGTTGTTTTACTGCTGCCGTTTCATTATTTGTTAGATACTTTTTAAATTTATTTTTATATTTATTTTTTACTTAACACTTATTTTTCTTAACTGCATTGTTGGTTAAGGGCATGTAAGTAAGCATTTCACTATCTATACCTGTTGTATTCGGCGCATGTGACAAATACAATTTGATTGAATTTAATGGTGACCGACAGTTACACATTCAATACCGCCTTGAACACTCTGGCCTGCATCTAGCCTCTCTCGGGTGTAATCATTAGTCCATCAGTTGCAAATGAGCGTATCTATTGGACAATGTTTATGCCCGTTTACTTCCATTTAAGAAATGTTTTTTAACCGTATCGGTGGAATGAATACACCCCTGATCACACGCAAACAGTTCACTTTCATAGTAGCCACATAAAAGCAGAATGATCACTTTGCTTATTGTATATATAATTCCTTCTCGCAATGATCTATGTGCTCTCCTCTCACCTTTTCACTTTGTTTGTGGACTTCAGTGCACAACACAACAGCTGTCCGTGACCAGGCAAGCCAAACGTTCATATCATTGACCGCTAACCGCTACACATCATTGTCACGTCATAGTCAACCAGAACTACTAGAACTAACACATTAGCAAACCCGCTACAATCATGCAGTACAGTGTACAGTCATAAAGCAGTTTAGCAGACCCCAGTGGCAATACATTAATAAAACCAAAAGCTTACCTTGACTTGGAAGGGTTCCAATGCCGGATAGCCATAGCCAGCTAGCTAACATAGCATCCCTCTCTGTTTGAGCTGGGTGTTTCAGTAGACTAAACTTGCTGGCTGTATTTTTTTTTTTTAAAGTGACTTGTTTTTAGAGAGGTGGATTTTTAAAAGTAGAAGTTCAAATTGTTTGGGTACAGACCTGGATAGTAGGACAGAACTCTGCAGGCTATCTTTGCAGTAGATTGCAACATCGACCCCTTTGGCAGTTCTATCTTGTCTGAAAATATTGTAGTTTGGGATGAAAATTTCAGAATTTTTGGTGGTCTTCCTAAGCCAGGATTCAGACATAGCTAGAACATCCGGGTTGGCAGAGTGTGCTAAAGCAGTGAATAAAACAAACTTAGGGAGGAGGCTTCTAATGTTAACATGCATGAAACCAAGGCTATTACGGTTACAGAAGTCATCAAAAGAGAGCGCCTGGGGAATAGGAGTGGAGCTAGGCACTGCAGGGCCTGGATTCACCTCTACATCACCAGAGGAAAAGAGGAGGAGTAGGATAAGGGTACGGCTAAAAGCAATAAGAATTGGTCGTCTAGAACATCTGGAACCGAGAGTAAAAGGAGGTTTCTGGGGGCGATAAAATAGCTTCAAGGTTTAATGTACAGACAAAGGTATGGTAGGATGTGAATACAGTGGAGGTAAACCTAGGTATTGAGTAATGATGAGAGAGATATTGTCTCTAGAAACATCATTGAAACCAGGAGATGTTATCGCATGTGTGAGTGGTGGAACTAATAGTTTGGATAAGGTATAGTGAGCAGGACTAGAGGCTCTACAGTGAAATAAGCCAATAAACACTAACCAGAACAGCAATGGACAAGGCATATTGACATTTAGGAGAGGCTTGCTTAGTCGAGTGATCAAAAGGGTCCAATGAGTAGTGAGGTTGGTTGGGGTCACGGCGATTCAGACAGCTAGCCGGGCCATCGGTAGCAAGCTAACATAGGATGGAGGTCTGTTTTTAGCCACCTCGTGCATTTCCGTCGGTAGGAATAGTGGGGTTCAGTGTGGTAGAGGGGATCAATCCAATTCACAAAAAAACAATAGATATAGTTATAGAGGCCAAAGAAAAAGAAAAAAAAGATTGTCCGAAAGGTCTATTCAGATAGCAGCCGATAAGACAGCTAACGATTAGCGGACAGCGGATGGGCGTTCAGGTAACGTCGCAACGGAGGAGCCACCCGGATAACTCCCTCGGGCAGATAACGTCGGTAGTCCAGTTGTGAAGGCCCGGTGGGGCTCCACGTTGGCAGTAAAACGGGTCCGGATAGGTGATTGTAGCCCAGGAGTGACTGATGGAACTATTCAGCTGGCTAGCTCCGGAATAATTGATGTTTGCTCCGGAATCGACATAAGCCGATAGTCACACGGATAGCAGCTAGCTAGCTGCGAGATCCAGGTATAAATGTCCAGAGCTTGCGGTTGAAATCCGGGGACATGGAGAGAAAAATAGGTCCGGTATGTTCCGGTCCGAGCCGCGCCATACAAAACTGGCGATAGATTTTCGAGCTAATCAATAGCTGATGACCATAAACTGTGGTTAGCTGAATACTAACGATTAGCCGGTAAAGAAGCTAACTAGCTTCTGAATAGCTTCTGGCTAGCTTCTGGTTAGCTTCTATGGAGGATTACAGATTTGAGGTAAATAATACTTTCTTTTAAAAAAATATATAAATTGGTGAGGCGGGTTGCAGGAGAGCATTTTGAAGATGAGTTTATGGAAAATAAAAAAATATATATAAAAAGGTATGCGGAGAAAGTTGTAAATATATATTTATACGGGACACGACAAGACGAGGATAAAAGATGTCTGACTGCTATGCCATCTTGGAGATGTGATATTTGCTAGCTAAGTGAAAGTAAATAATATTACAACCAAATATAGCTAGCTCTTTCCCTCATGCTTCTCCATAAATTCAGAAGGAATTAATTTGTTCAAAACTGTTCAACTATTTCTCTCTCTTTGAGTCAACAACTCACCACATTTTATGCTCTGCAGTACTAGCTAGCTGTAGCCTATGCTTTCAGTACTAGATTCATTCTCTGATCCTTGATTGGGTGAACAATGTCAGTTCATGCTGAAAGAGCTATGATAGGTTGGAGGATGTCTGGAAGTTGTTAAAATTACTGTGTACATCTATGGAAGGGGGTGAGAACCATGAGCCTCTTAGATTTTGTATTGAAGTCAATGTACCCAGAGGAGGACAGAAGTTTGCTACACCATGGTGCTACCTGACAGAGTGCCTCTGTGGCTACTGTAAATATTCATTGCAAAACAATATTTTAATCAATTATTTGGTGACGTGAATATATTTAGTATAGTTTTACCTAAAAAGGATAACTTTAATGTTTCACTATTTAGGTTTTTATTCAATTAAATAAGGATGGTCCTCCTATTCCTCCTCTGAGGAGCCTCCACTGATGTGAATGCTTTCATACTATCATTACACCTTAGCTAGTGTAAAGCACCGGCAGCAATTTGACTCAATTCTCAACTTGGAAGTTACCATTGTCTTCTCAACTACTATCACTAGTTTCAGATGGGACTTTGGAATTTAAAAAAGCCTCCGTCACTAAGGGCTCTATTCAATCCGCATCGCGGATGTTCAGCTTCACAGTGTGTTTGAAATTTAAAGGCAATGCTCTTGCTTTAGCCCTAAATGAAATATATGTTTCCCCCATGAGGTAATCCAACAGTATAGAAACTGCCATTTTAAGAGTAGGCCTATCATTGGGCTAGTTCGAGTGGTAAGACTGAAGCAACTGACTGCAGACGGAAGTCGGGAAGTTGTATCTACGAAACTGATGTGGTTTTCAAACAGCGAGGCTCAGTGCAACATGACAGTGTTGTCATTGTTTATAAGAGTATTTCTTAGTAATGTTGAAATAAACATGTTTCCAACCCTATTTCTCACCCTGATCACCAATGTCCATTTGGTTGATCACTGTCAGTGTTTTTGTCTTCCACGCTGAATAATGGACATAAAGTAAAACATTGAGTTTCGATTCAATCTGCTGATTGCATAAGACAGACGGTCACTTAAAGGTGCTACACATGATTATATCAAAGCAAGCATTGCAATTTCTGAAAATGTCCCTAATATATCTGGGGTAGAAGTCAAATAGTGGCTACATTCAATCAGACAGGGATGGATCACTGCAGATAGCCCACGATTACTCACATTAGGCGTTCATTACAGTTACTCACTACAGAGGTAACTACAGACTTTCATTACAATCACTAACTCCCGGAGGCCTTGACCTAGGTCCCTGGTACTACACTATAGGGGAAATGGGAATACGAGGAAAAAGGGCTCAGAGATTTAGAATGGACAGAAAATATATATTTTTATCAAATTAGATTGACAGACAAACCCTCAGACAAAGTATTAACTCATTGGCTCAGAGACAAATCTAAAACATGGTGTTTGCCCGATATAACAGAAACGGTGCACCTGAAAGTATAGAAAAGGAACGATGGCAAGAAAGGCAGAAGATAAGAATGAATGACCAGAAAAACCCTCAAGTGCCATAGTGTTGCAATGACGCAGTGTATGGGTTCTAGAAGAACCTTCAAGTGAGTCCTCAGTTTACAATGTATTTATATACAAATACAAGTTCTAGTAAAATAGCATTTAGTTTTCCTTCTCAAAAAAGGTTCAACATAAAACAATTGTGGTCCTTTGTAGCTCAGTTGGAAGAGCATGGTGCTTGTAACGTCAGGGTAGTGGGTTCAATTCCCGGGACCAACCATACGTAAAATGCATGCATGCATGACTAAGTCACTTTGGATAAAATAATCTTCTAAATGGCATATACTATTATAAATTATAATGGGCTTACTGTCCAAACAAATATAATATATTCCTTGGGGGCTGGATCCTACCTTGAGATCCCCTCCTGTAACTCAAACTTCCATGCAAATCTTATTTTGACATGTGTGAATTCCAATTTAGAATACATCCCTAATATTATTCTTTAGCAAGTGGAGAGAGGAGCACATTTCAGTACTGAGGGGGAGTTACAAGGAGCAGAACTCCAGGAACCTATAGCTTCTCGGTGGTGTGTCTGACGGTGCTGGCGTCCCCCTGGCTGTCTGTGACTTCCAGGCTGAAACATGGTGCTGAACTGGGCCTGGGTCTCCTGCATCATCAAGTTAATGTGGGAACTGTTCAAGGCCCTGAGGCAGTGGTCTCTCACCAGGTCTGCCTGGCCCCCAGACAACACCCAGCTCCAGGCACACAGGCTGGTGTTGACACTGATCTACAGAGAAGAACAGGGTGAGAACAGTCAACGCACACTGGGATGATGATTTATGTTGATTAAGAGATGGCTCAGTTATATGGTTGCAACACCAGACCTGTAGGTTTTATTCCTGCATAGGCGACTAAGTCAACTGGATAAAAATGACCATATTATATTTGTCCTTTCAAGGAGAAATTATGTCCTCAATTCAACAGTCACACATCCACAACTAGAAATATCCCTCACAGGCTAAAACATACCAAACATGTATACAGAGATGAGGGATTAAGGGAAAACCTGTCAACCTCAATACCAGGCTTCCCCAACTGGCAGTGGTTTTATTTGGCCCTCTAAGTTAAAACATTTTTGTTTTTGTTTATTTATCATTGTTGGACATAAAATACTGTAAAAACACCAGAAAATCAGCTCTAATTTTAATTTAAGAAATCTGTACCCAAGTATTCCCACACATAAGAGAGACACGTGATCGTATACAAATGTAAGCGAAGTTGTAAATTATTATGTTTTAGTCAAATATGATACGTTTGGGCTTCTTGCAGTCAATTTGCAGTCTAAAAATTATTTGTAATTATGTTGTTTTGGCCCACGACCATTCGCTCAAGGAAAAAAATGGTCCCGCAGCTGAATCTAACTGCTCTATACAGTACCAATAAAGAACAGTGCTTGAGACACAGTAGAGATTGAGTCTATCCCGTTAATGCAACCAAATTGCCAGCTGTGGTCCTGAAAGTATGGTCTCTGAAGGCATGGTCTCGGAAGGCATGACTGTCAGAGTTTAGCCAGAGGGCTAACACATCCTGACAGTGTTGAGCTCCAGTGCAACTATTTACCCAGCCGATCGATTACAATCAGAATATTTGCTTAATCCACAGTCTCTGCTTCCCTACATGGTCAAGATCTAACACTAATCTAGAGTGACTGGCTCCATGACCAATCTATGGGTTGCTATCACTGTTATAGCACTAAGGCCTACATTATTGTAAGTCGGGAAGCAAGTTCAGGTAGTGAATCATTTAATAATGAAACATAGTACAAAACAAGAAACCCGACCAACGTACAGACGGGAAAGTGGAACAGAAGCAATGACACCTGGGGAAGGAACCAAAGGGAGTGGCATATCTAGGGCAGGTAATCAAGGAGGTGATGGAGTCCAGGTGAGTGTCATTATGCGCTGATGCAAGTGTACCGATGTCGACAGGTGTGCGCAATAACGAGCAGCCTGGTGACCTAGAGGCCGGAGAGGAAGCACACATGACAATTATTGTATTTAAACTAAGACAGAAGGATCAGTGGTACAACGAGCTAGTTTAAGATATGACTGTGTCTTGATGACTAGTGTCCCCACCCGCTCCCCTCCCCTGTGTCACTTGGGAGAGCACCGCTCATCTCCATCACTCTATCTGTCACGACCCAGACACCGCGCATCATGACTATAACACTCTATTGTCCTCTCATCCCCCCCATCTCTCCACTGAGGCCCAGGGTGACATTTTCCTCATTTTACAGCTCATTACTTTGTGTCTATCTTTATTTCTGCCTGGTCATCTGAGAGTATCTCCTCCTCTCCTCCCTATATCCCAGCTGAGCCTAATGCAGACCAAGGGGGGGGGGGGGGGGGGGGGGGTCTTCTGATGATAACTTCAGTCACATAGATCACATTCACACAGCTTTCAGCCTGGCCGCTCCAGCAATGAAGAACATTACTATTGAAGAGTCGTTTGGTTTTGTGATATTAGGCAGTATTAGATTCACCTTGGTTAGTGAAGCCAAAGGCATCAGGTCCAAGCTTAGTCTCCATGTGGTCTCTGCAGCCTGCATGTGTTTCAAAAGGAGCTTGGTTCTGGACAAGAGTTCAATTGAGTCTGATTACAGGCTAAAACATCACAAAATAAAAAAAGCTATTATATACTACTGTATCATAAACTAAAAGTAAGATTCATTTTCTTCTCTCTCAGCATGAATACACCTCATCTTCCCTGGCCTATACCTCTGAACCTTACCCTGGCATGTTTCCCACACTGGAGAGAAGGGGAGACAGATTGAGGCTCGGGTAGTTCTCCTCTCAGGGGTTGAGTGAGAGGAGCTTTAAGTTAATAGGAATAAAGAGCTTCCTGCCCTCACCTTAATCCCTTACTGTCCCAGTGAGGTGACACACCAGAGGTAAGGGTGCCCTAGCCAGGTGAGCTGTGGGTAATGGTTGTGCTTAGAAGGCCATGGCCCCATGGCTATGCTGCGTTGGGAGACTCATGAGTGGTGTGTGTGTGTGTGTGTGTGTGTGTGTGTGTGTGTGTGTGTGTGTGTGTGTGTGTGTGTGTGTGTGTGTGTGTGTGTGTGTGTGTGTGTGTGTGGGGGGGGGGGGGGGGGGCAGTGACAGGGTTGGTGGAGCGGAAGGCAGGGTAACAGATGGAGGAGCCCTAGAGAGAGGTGGGCTGGAGAGGGAAAAGGGGAAGGATGTATGGTGGTTCTTAAATGAATGAATGAAGGGTGCAACACTTAAAGTCCTAACCCGGGAGCCTGCTGTCACTAGGGGCCACTGCTGGGTGCACTGCTGAGTTGTCGTGGAAACCAACGCCACAATTGTGAGTAGGGAGAGCGTTTGCAGATGCTCCCTGGACCCTCCAGTTTACTCAGGTGTGTCTGAGACTAATCTAATAAATCTGTCGGCCTAGCAAGCCACGCTGCGTATACAAACACACTGGGTGCGTGTATTGGTGTGTGGCATCGGTTGCTCCCCCCCCCCACACACACACGAGCATGCACACTCACCAGAGCAGATCCAAAGCAGCTGTGAGAGTGAGCTTAAGACAGGCGGTGAGTGTTCCCCCCTATAGAAAGTATTTTCATTAACTGCAGATAGCCTAGTGGTTAGAGCGTTGCTGGATTGAATCCCCGAGCTGACAAGGTAAAAATCTGTCGTTTAGCCCCTGAGCAAGGCAGTTACCCCACTGTTCCCCGGGACCCCGAAGACGTGGATGTCAAGTAAGACAGCCCCCTCGGACCTTTCTGATTCAGAGGGGTTGGGTTGAATGCGGACAACACATTTAAGTTGAAGACATTCAGTTGTACAACTGACTAGGTATCCCCCTTTCCCTTACTCTCTCTGTTCTAACCCTGTCCCACCATGTCAATGTCATGTTAGTGGAAGTAGTACTTCCGTTATTCATTTGCCATTCACACAGCTCAATATAACATGGCTAGGTTTAGGCTACTACGTGATACTCAAATTTTCCCTATACCCATCATGAGGTTGCTACAACCTAGCCTACAAATGAAAGATTACAAAGTAGCTACACAGGTAGAGAGTCAAATTTGAGTAATCTGTAAGCAAGCAGTTTAGCAGTTACACCGGCGGGCTCCCATGGCAATAAATGAATAAAACCAAAAGCTTAACTTGTAAGAGTTCCAGTGTTGGATAGCCATAGCCACTTAGGTAACATAGCATCCCTTTCTGTTTGAGCCGGGTGTTTGAGTAGGCTAAACTAGCTAGCTGCATTCGCTAGCTAAGTATATTAAAAAAAGTTTGTTCAAAACTGTTCAACTATTGTCTCTCACTCCCTCTGAGTTAAACACTCACCACATTTTATGCACTGCAGTGCTAACTGGCTGTAGCTTATGCTTTCAGTACTAGATTCATTCTCTGATCCTTTGATTGGGTGGACAACATGTCAGTTCATGCTGCAAGAGCTCTGACAGTTTGGAGGATGTCCTCCGGAAGTTGTCATAATTACTGTGTACATCTATGGAAGGGGGTGAGAACCATTAGCCTCATAGGTTTTGTATTGAAGTCAATGTACCCAGAGGAGGACAGACACTACCTTACAGAGTGCTGTTGAGGCTACTGCAGACCTTCATTGCAAGACAGTGTGTTTTAATCAATTATCTGATTACATGTGAATGTATTTAGTATAGTTTTATCTAAAAAGGATCACTTTAATGTTTCACAATTTTTATTTTTATTCAATTTACTGAGGAGGATGGTCCTCCCCTTCCTCTAAGGAGCCTCCACTGACATGTACCCATTTTGATTAGCATTCATACTGTATTCATTGTTGTGCAAGTCAGTGTATTTTGGAAGATATCGGTGTGTGGTGTGAGGTAGGGACGGAAAAGGTACACACAAATCTGCTCTCAATGAATTGTTTGAGGTAGCAAGGGTTGTTGAATAGGTTGGGTTGTTGAATAGGTTGGGTAGTAGGATCATGATCAAGCTCCCACCATGTCTGCAGTCACAGCTGTTCAGCTAATCAGATATAGACAGGCTCTGCAGAAATACCAAGGTAGACCAATCAACACAAGAAAGGTGGTTTTGACTAGGCCATTCCAAGATATTAAAATGTTTCCCTTAAACCACTCGAGTTTTGCTTTAGCAGAATGCTTAGGGTCATTGTCCTGCTGGAAGGTGAACCTCAGTGGGTGGCCCTGTCTTGACAGGTTTGTTGTGGTGCCATGTTCTTTCCATTTTCTTATAATGGATTTAATGGTGCTCCATGGGATGTTCAAAGTTTCAGATATTTATTTATAACCAAACCCTGATCTGTACTTCTTCACAACTTTGTCCCTGACCTGTTTGGAGAACTCCTTGGTCTTCATGGTGCCTCTTGCTTGGTAGTGCCCCTTGCTTAGTGGTGTTGCAAACTCTGGGGCCTTTCAGAACAGGTGTATATATACTGAGATCATGTGACAGATCATGTGACACTAAGATTGCACACAGGTGCACTTTATTGAACTAATTATGTAACTTCTGAAGGTAATTTGTTGCACCAGATCTTATTTAGGGGCTTCATAGCAAAGCGGGTGAATACATATGCATGCACCACTTTTCTGTAAAAATAAATTGTTGCATTTTTTGAAACAAGTTATTTTTTAAATTTCACTACATTGTGTATGTCCATTACATGAAATCCAAATAAAAATCTATGTAAATTACAGGTGGTAATGTAACAAAATATAAAAAATGCCAAGGGCTGAATAGTTTTGCAAGGCACTGTAGGTACTCTCCTGAGAAATGGAGACCCCAGGCCAGTAGCCTAGGTACTCTACTGAGAGATGGAGACCCCAGGCCAGTAGCATAGGTACTCTCCTGAGAGATGGAGACCCCAGGCCAGTAGCATAGGTACTCTCCTGAGAGATGGAGACCCCAGGCCAGTAGCATAGGTACTCTCCTGAGAGATGGAGACCCCAGGCCAGTAGCCTAGGTACTCTACTGAGAGATGGAGACCCCAGGCCAGTAGCATAGGTACTCTCCAGAGAGATGGAGACCCCAAGCCAGTAGCCTAGGTACTCTCCTGAGAGATGGAGACCCCAGGCCAGTAGCATAGGTACTCTCCTGAGAGATGGAGACCCCAGGCCAGTAGCATAGGTACTCTCCAGAGAGATGGAGACCCCAAGCCAGTAGCCTAGGTACTCTCCTGAGAGATGGAGACCCCAGGCCAGTAGCATAGGTACTCTCCTGAGAGATGGAGACCCCAGGCCAGTAGCCTAGGTACTCTACTGAGAGATGGAGACCCCAGGCCAGTAGCATAGGTACTCTCCTGAGAGATGGAGACCCCAGGCCAGTAGCATAGGTACTCTCCTGAGAGATGGAGACCCCAGGCCAGTAGCATAGGTACTCTCCTGAGAGATGGAGACCCCAGGCCAGTAGCATAGGTACTCTCCTGAGAGATGGAGACCCCAGGCCAGCAGCATAGGTACTCTACTGAGAGATGGAGACCCCAGGCCAGTAGCATAGGTACTCTACTGAGAGATGGAGACCCCAGGCCAGTAGCATAGGTACTCTCCTGAGAGATGGAGACCCCAGGCCAGTAGCATAGGTACTCTCCAGAGAGATGGAGACCCCAGGCCAGTAGCATAGGTACTCTCCAGAGAGATGGAGACCCCAGGCCAGTAGCATAGGTACTCTCCAGAGAGATGGAGACCCCAAGCCAGTAGCCTAGGTACTCTCCAGAGAGATGGAGACCCCAGGCCAGTAGCATAGGTACTCTCCTGAGAGATGGAGACCCCAGGCCAGTAGCCTAGGTACTCTCCAGAGAGATGGAGACCCCAGGCCAGTAGCATAGGTACTCTCCTGAGAGATGGAGACCCCAGGCCAGTAGCATAGGTACTCTCCAGAGAGATGGAGACCCCAGGCCAGTAGCATAGGTACTCTCTGAGAGATGGAGACCCCAGGCCAGTAGCATAGGTACTCTACTGAGAGATGGAGACCCCAGGCCAGTAGCATAGGTACTCTCCTGAGAGATGGAGACCCCAGGCCAGTAGCATAGGTACTCTCCAGAGAGATGGAGACCCCAAGCCAGTAGCCTAGGTACACTCCAGAGAGATGGAGACCCCAGGCCAGTAGCATAGGTACTCTCCTGAGAGATGGAGAGATGGAGACCCCAGGCCAGTGCAGGGGCCAGGCCGTCTCAGTATAGAAGAAGAGCTTGAAGGACTGTCAGGGCTCCCAGGTCCTCCTCAGGTCCCACATCTTCACCCTCCTATCATCCCCCACCATCACCATGAGGTCTCTAGAGAGGGATGGGCAGAGGAGAGGGGAGAAGATATGAGGGGATAAGGAGAGGACAGGGGAGGAGAGGAAAGTAATAGAATAGGAGGGAAGACAGGGGAGCTGATGGAGAGTAGAAAAGGTGGATATAAGATGGAGGGAAATGAAGGAGGATGAAAAGGTGGGAGTGGACCGCTCCAGTCTGTCTGCCCAGGTACGATACCATTGTCGCAATATTTTTTTCCATGGCAAAAATGAAAACACGAAGCAGATCATACTGTTTGGTCATTTAAAAATCTGCTGTTTGTCAAATATTGTGGAAAATAAATCCACACGACTCTGGATGACAACATAATGATGTATATTTCCAACATTAGGGCTGTTTTCCCTCAAGAAGTTAAATCCACTTCGCGTTTTGTTTCCCTGCCACGATACTAATGAGTATCGCGAAACTGGTATCTTCCCGGCCCTAATTAAAACCCAGACAGATAAGATGGATGCCTGCCCCTTGCCAAACAACCCAGAGCGGGGCCCCAAGTGCCTCGACAACACCAGCCCATAGACTGGAAAATAACCTGCTGTTATGGCCTATCAATGTTATACTCTAACCCGTGACTCCTGATATCTTTACAGCTTTCTAGTAAAGATGAACCTCACACATAACCCTGGTGCTTTAAGCTGCTGGTGGTTGTTCAGTATGCAGCAGACTGAGGGAGTGAGATGAGATGGGGATCACAGAGCCTTTAACTCTTCTAGCTAATTAGATTTATCTGCTCTGTTACACAGGAGATGCATGGCCCGGGAGGCTACAGTTCTTTTAGACTTTACTACAGGGGTAAATAAGTGTTTAATTAAAGATGTGTGCGTGAAGGTGTGTGTCTGCCCTACAGCAGACACAGACAGCTGCTAGGTACAGCGTGGCGCTCACAGTCGGATGGTCACTGCTTTTTACAGTCCACGGCCATATTGGATTGTTGGAGATGAAAACAAGGCTACATGTTCAGAATGACAATGGTTGGTTGGTTGCTCCGATGCAGGCAGTAATGTAGCCTACCTCCCTGGGTCTCAGTCTGATAATGTAAGTCATACCGCATATGGGCTTATTGCTACAACTGCAGTGCAGTTGGTTGTGATCCTAGGGTGACTTTGAGCCTCAACTAGTGGTTTGAGACAGGTCCTTGAGTCCTTCGTTGTGATTGGCCATTTACCTGGATGCGTGGCAGAAGCTGAGGGCGCAGGTGGCGTTGTCGTGGGCGACAAAGCAGTAGTAGGGGTAGAGGGCAAAGGAGTGGTCCCACAGGGCCACTGTACCTGCAGGGTAAAGAAAACAGGACATGTACTACAGCTGAAAGATTAGAACAATGTATAAGGTACACAAAAACCCAGACATGTCTGTCAACCACACTGACTATAAGAATGGGGCTCATAACCCAATGTTTACTCAAGTGAGTGCCAAATTTAGTTTGAACAGAATCAGACTAGTACTTCTGGACTACATGTAACCCCACCAAATCGCTACCAATCCTTGATTAAATGAATAACAATCAATCAATGAGCCACAGATGTACAGAAGGCTGCGGTGTTGTTGAGTACCATCATAGAAGCCAGCAGCCAGTCCGTGGAGAGGACCTGGTTATTATTTTCATCATGGTTGGCCTGGAGGGAGCCTCTCTTCAGGGTGATCACACCATGCACCCACAGACACACATGGAAGGATAATAATGAGATGTGTGCACATCAGCAGGACAAGCATGTCATAAGATTCAAATAAAACATTGTGTGCATGTGGCTGGACAGTGTTTTGTCTTTCTCAGAATTGCTGAGAGTTGAAGATTACAGTTCAACTTTCCATACAGCTGTAGTCTTTTGTGTGAGGATGAGGGAACAGATATTAGCCTACCTGGCAGATCATCAGTGCTGGTCTGGCTCCACCTATTGGGAAACACATAAATAGTCTTTATTAACTCTTTATGATTATTGATGGGAAGATTATAACTCAATACATGAAAACAGATTTATTACTGACTGTAATTAAACAAACTTGGCTATTTGGCATGCGAACACACACACACCATCTAATTCAACTCTTATTCACCCTGCAGTCAGTGCAGTCAGATAGCACTGAGACAGGGAGAGAGAGACATGGAGCTGAGGAATCACAGTCCCTCTCCAAAGCCAGTCTGTTGTTTAAGATGGAATCGGCTAGCCGTCAGAATCCCAGGCCGTGTCTGACCACTCTGTGATATGGATGTGCAAAGTCAGGGCCCAGGGCTGTTCAATCACAGAGAAAACGTGGCCCTACTTGTCCATCTGTAATAAAAGCATGGGGTTAGATAGATACAAGGACATGGACACTATGTACAATACTGGAGAAATGCTAATAGCACTTCATAGCTAACAGGAGGAATACGGCCATGGATGGGTGTCTGACAGAGTAGTGTTAATCTCTGGGGGATTGCAGGTCTTCCATTGGTCTCCACATTGAGCAGTCCACCTCTGCACCCACCCCCCTACAGGTCGATGAGGTCGATAAAGCATCGTGCCTCACTGTCCCTGCAACCCCACCATCGCCCCCTCCACCTACATCTCCCCAATCCCAGCATCCTCCCTTCCCCATAGGCTGATTTAGGCCAATGTGAGTGACAGGTCTGAGGGAGAACGGTGTCAGGTACTAGACTGAAATGTATGCCTTCCAACACTAATAACTGCGTCGCGATGCATCTTCTTTGTCATTTCAATTATAGATCCTTGTCTAATGGAAACTAAATTATCTCCATTGAGCGAGAAGGAGACAGGTTCTTTGTTTTCAGCCCACCAGGTTTTTGTTTTTGTTTTACTGGTACTCTCACGCACACCAAAAGCTATTTATAATTATCTGCCCAAAACAGTTTATCAAACGGAGAGCACACACTCACGTGCACACACATCTGAACCCTTAACCATCGCACTTCTGCACAGAGACAAGGCTGGCTCACATCATTAGTAAATTACAGTGATGGCATTACAGAATGGGATTTTGATGAACTCATTTGCTATTTCCTATCAGTCTGTTAAAAGCCCCCATTTCTCCCCTCTCTCTCTAGCTCCATGTAGAGTAAATTCTCCACATTCCATCTCCCGATTTCTCTTTTAGCCTCACACCTGGCCCTCCATACAGGCAGCACCAGGGGCCCTATATGTCACTCGTCCCTCAGGTGTGGCTGCCCTGACCGCTGTGAATCTAAAGGGGAGGGGGTCATAGTTCAGCTTAGTGACCCAGCTAGGCTCTCCCAGAGGAGGTCTTGGCAGGTCATGAAGGATGGCTAGACAGAACCCAATGTTCCCTCAACGGTCCAAAACCTCAATGTAACCTCCCAGGGCACTAACCATGGCATGTACTGTAATCTCTCCATCTCCCAGCTCTGAGCCTGGGCGAGGGGGAGGCTGCTGTGAAAGGAACTGTGTACAATGAGGCAGAAAACTATTAACTGGATAGAAAGGGCACTAAAAGAGGAAAAGAACAGTCAGGAATTTTAGGCTGTGAAAAAAGAAAAACGCAATGCTGCATCCACAAACTGCTCAAAAAGCGCACCATAAAAGTTTACCCCAACCTGATATACTGAAGGGAGCATTCGAAACCCATGGTCAAAAGATGTCTGCAGCTTTCTGAGCTGTCTATATAAGGCTGACAAACACCTAAAGCTGTGATCCTACTGTCAGGATTTGGCCAGGGTTGTTCTGGTTTTTGGTCACTAGATGCCCCCATTGTGCCTTTTGACCTTTTGTTTTCCCTTGATCCCCATTATTATTTGCACCTGTGCCTCGTTTCCCCTGATTGTATTTAAACCCTTTGTTTTCCTCTGTTCTTTGCTCTGTGTTTGTATGTTAGCACCCAGCCCTAGTACTCTTGTTGATCCCGGTGGACTCTCTTGTGGAATTCTGTTTTTTGTTCTTGTTTGTTTGTTTTTTGAGTATCTTTCCACCTTGTGGATTTACCTTTTTTGTCTTGGAGGATTACCTTTGTTCGTGTAGGATTCCTTCTGAGGTTGTAGAGTTACATGTTTTCCTGAAGAACTTCACTTTTTACTTCATTAAATACACCGTCTCAAGTACTGCTGTGTCTGCCTCATCTTCTGGGTTCTGCTGACTATTCGTGGCTCAGTTGGTTAAGTGACTGTTTCTCACTCCGGAGACCCGGGTTCGTAACCGGGTCCTGACACCTACAGACCTAAAGCCTTTGATGCGGATCGATAATAACGACTGATGTTATAGAGAGAGAAAAAGGCTAAAAAGGATCTGCACAAAAGAACCTCCAAGTTCATGAATCAGACTCTCTCTGCAGTACTGCTCTTATCTCCTGGAGCGAGTCCGCCCTTTGTGTGTGTGTACCAGTGTGTGTAGTTTGACTGTTTCCTGCTGAAATGGTTCATTTTTGTTGTTGTTGTTTGAATAGTCTAATTAGAATATGCATTCAAACTGACTTTAAGTTGCCAAAACTGTGAGGGATGCAGCAAGAATTTTCTAGTGTAAATAATGGATGGACCAGATAAACATGTCATCAACCCAATGACCAAAGTCTTTATTACACTGCCCCGAGGCTGATGAGTCTCATAAGGGAGTAGTAGACTGTAGAAAAGAGTGGTGGCATCATATTACATCCCTAATCTATCTATTATAACTGTTGGTACTGCCAAGTGCTGTCACCTTTAAAACCCTGTGAATCCATTACAATGGAGGGAATGGATACCCTAGGGCTTCATGCATTAATGATCACAGGCTGAAGATCGATGTCTCGTAAAACACGTGCCTCGTGATAAACACGCTGTAATGCAGAGTTTGATACTGCTATGGAGTATGGCACTCTGGAGTGTATTGTCTTGTAGACAGATTTGAACGCTCCAGTAAATGGGGGAAATGGAAGCCCTTACAGACCGCTTGGGATGACAGAATGTGGTTGGAGAGCAGAATCAGTGAGGGATGACTTCAGGCGAGCAATTGTCTCTTTTTCTTTCTCTTCTCTCTCTCTCTCTGCCTCCATCTATTTATCCTACCATCCACTCTTTGTATCATCTCCCTCCATCGGTCTCTCTTCTGCAGAGATGAATAGAGAGGATACACTGTTCGTGGTGTGGAGAGTCCATGCATCAGCAGAACAATGCAGTGGGGGGAAAGCCCAGTGACGATTCCCTTGGTTACAGATCATGTGATCCCAAGGGAGAGGATATGGAATATGGATCATACAAATATTCCGCTAGTAAATAGCCTAAGGCATACATGGGTTGGTTGTTTAGCAACAAAACCGATGCATGCGCAACGATGCGGCAAAACAGACGGGTTGGCTTAGATTATTGACATGTAAACTATATTTTGTCTCCAATGTTTATTGACAACATAAATAAAGTTGCACAATGAGCATTTGTTGCCTCTCAAATACATAATTACAGTTATTGATTAGCTAGCTAGCAAATTGTAGCATCGACGTGACAGCAGTCAAAATACCTCAAAACAAAGCATGGTATCAAGAACAAGATAAAACTAAGCGAAACGAACCACTTACGATTCCCCACATGGCAGTTTCTTGACATTATTGGTAACTATCTGGCCATTCAGAATCACAACAACACATGGCCTTCTGCCCCATTGAAGCGTGCGCATCGTTTTTGTGATGTTCTCCGCTAACCCGTCTATATGATGTAATAATAATAATAACAACACATGATTTTGATGTGCCCTTGCATGAAACACAAAGAGGAAGCAAATATAGAATTTATTTGACTTGAATTTGTTTTACAATTGCTACTTCAATGTGCAGCATGAAAACTGATTTTAAAAAGACTTCCAGCTTTTTTGCATGACCAAGCTCAGGCTGTTGAGTGACAATACTGCTCCCTTCTGGAGCAGCACATACATTGCAACTACAACACCAGAGTATAAGGTTTGATTCAGGCATAATGATATGGCTAATATATCTGTTACATGTAAATATTCTGTCACAAATGACTAATATGAGTATTAATTTGAAGTTGCTTTAGGTTCTATCGTGTGTTAAATGAGCATGCGAACCTTTAGCGGTGTGTTTCCTACGGGCCTGCAGTGTGTTGGGTTGAGGCAGGCTGTCGATGGTGATGTGACCTGACGTGGAGGCAGCCAGGAGACACAGTCTGGGCATGTGACGGGCCTGACAGAGAGGAAGGAGAGAAAGTTAATTATTTCTTATTTTGCTCAGTGTCTTGAGGTTTTCTTTCACAGTCATGTTGAGGCTTTAGCTGCCATCATGCAGTGCCAAACAGGTATTAATGATGTGGATAACATGTCCCTGCATCTCTGTGTGCTTCTGTTCCTACCTTCCTGTTAGTTGTGAGCAGCTCCCAGGCTCCTCCTGGGCACCACTTCACATTCCACACAAAGCCTTCATCCTGGCCAACATTGGAGTGGACTGGGAGGGGAATAGGGATGTAGACAGAGAGATGGGGGGGAAATAGCCCAGAGAAAAGGGAGAGAAAGACCAAGAAGATAGTAGATGGAGAAAGAGAGTAAAGAGAGAAAGAGAGTAAATCAAGAGAACTGGGAGTGAAAAAGAGACATAATGATATTACACTGATCCCCTATTACCTGTCTGGTTCGTACCTGGTGTTGTACTGGAGTTGTCCCAAATCAGGGTGTTCAACCTGTACTGGTAGTCCAGGTTTCAGTAGCAGTAGATGGCAGCGTACTGGCTGACAGGGGTGCCATCGGGGGTGGGGCACAAGTCCATGGCCCACACCGGAACACCCATATAGAACAGCATGTCCCAGCGCTCAGGGTGGGCGGGAAGGCACTCAAACCTGAACAGTAAACATCAGTTAGACGCACCAAGACCGTGGTGTTGCTAGCACCACACTATTACAAGTTGAGCTACACAGGACCTACCTCTTCAGTTTGTGCAGAGGAGTTGTCTCTCTGAAGAAGGTGAAGGCTGTAGACACCATTTCCTGCGGCAGGTACTTCTCAGCCTCACTGGGAGGGGAAACACATACCAAACATTTTGATATATTCTTCAGTTACTTGATATTTTGTGAGTTAGATTCAGATTTTTTCCCCCAGAAGATCAAGTATAATGTAATAATCAAATGTGTATTGATATTTCTTCCTGTCCGACAAGCAATGCCAAACCTTCTCTGAAGATATCCACTTCGCAATGAATGGGTCTTTGCTGTGTTCATCACAGCTGCAAATGACAATCAGAAAGAGCCAAGACCAAATACAAAGTATGTATATAAACCCTGGATTGCTGATGCTATGTATTGGCCATTGAGAGGCTTTGAAGCCATTGGTTGGCCATATTGGCACTCCTCAGTAGGAGCAGTCCTCCATAGGAATGAATGTTATTATACAGTATTTCAATTCAATGTTTCAAGGACAAAAGTACATGTATTTAAAAAAAAAAAAGTGGGGAAGTATCATTAGCCATCTCTAAAAATGATACTTTAAGGATTTAATTTTTTTTTTTTAATGTTTAGCTCACATAATATAATTCAAAAGTATGTGTTACTATATCTAATCAAATAATTGTGGCATTAATAAATGAATTTCTATAAGTTTCAAAATACACTGCTCAAAAAAATAAAGGGAACACTAAAATAACACATATATTATTATTAGATACTTTTTTCTTTACATAGTTGAATGTGCTGACAACAAAATTACACAAAAATGATCAATGGAAATCACATTTATCAACCCATGGAGGTCTGGATTTGAAGTCACACTCAAAATTAAAGTGGAAAACCACACTACAGGCTGATCCAACTTTGTAATGTAATGTCCTTAAAACAAGTCAAAATGAGGCTCAGTAGTGTGTGTGGCCTCCACGTGCCTGTATCACCTCCCTACAACGCCTGGGCATGCTCCTGATGAGGTGGCGGATGGTCTCCTGAGGGATCTCCTCCCAGACCTGGACTAAATCATGGTGGATGGAGCGAGACATGATGTCCAGATGTGCTCAATTGGATTCAAGTCTGGGGAACGGGTGGGCCAGTCCATAGCATCAATGCCTTCCTCTTGAAGGAACTGCTGACACACTAAAGCCACATGAGGTCTAGCATTGTCTTGCATTAGGAGGAACCCAGGGCCAACCGCACCAGCATATGGTCTCACAAGGGGTCTGAGGATCTCATCTCGGTACCTAATGGCAGTCAGGCTACCTCTGGCGAGCACATGGAGGGCTGTGCGGCCCCCCAAAGAAATGCCACCCCACACCATGACTGACCCACCGCCAAACCGGTCATGCTGGAGGATGTTGCAGGCAGCAGAACGTTCTCCACGTCGTCTCCAGACTCTGTCACATGTGCTCAGTGTGAACCTGCTTTCATCTGTGAAGAGCACAGGGCGCCAGTGGCAAATTTGCCAATCTTGGTGTTCTCTGGCAAATGCCAAACGTCCTGCACGGTGTTGGGCTGTAAGCACAACACCCACCTGTGGACGTCAGGCCCTCATACCACCCTCATGGAGTCTGTTTCTGACCGTTTGAGCAGACACATGCACATTTGTGGCCTGCTGGAGGTCATTTTGCAGGACTCTGGCAGTGCTCCTCCTGCTCCTCCTTGCACAAAGGCAGAGGTAGCGGTCCTGCTGCTGGGTTGTTGCCCTCCTACGGCCTACGGAGGAAACACCGTACACCTGGCAACCATGGTTAGTGTGCACTGCGCCCGGCCTGCCACAGGCGTGGCGCTGGTGCACGATGAGACAAGGATATCCCTACAGGCCAAGCCCTCCCTAACCCGGACGACGCTAGGCCAATTGTGCGTCGTCCCACGGACCTCCCGGTCACAGCCGGTTGCGACAGAGCCTGGGCGCGAACCCAGGGTCTCTGGTAGTACAGCGCCCTTAACCACTGCACCACCCTGGAGGCGTTTTACATACCTTTTGAACCTTTCTAATTGTATACTATCCACAGATTGTGAGCTAAGGATGAAAACCTTTCCCACGAGTATTATTATATTATTTATTGACTATGGCTTTCCAAATCGCCCAACACTGCTATTTGTAAAGTTCATTTTAAGTTTATGTTGTGATTTTTTAACCAATCCTGAACCTGTGACCGGAAACAAGCTACATAAGGGCAATACCAGAATAAATGATCTGTTGATTCTGTCTCTTCACAGAAAAATCTACAAGTGTCATTTTTTTGTACCAGTTCATAAACCATATGCCATGGAATCGGTACATCGAAAATCTCTTCCCATTTATTTTGCAACATGTATGGCGCAGCTGTAAACATTTTTGTACTCAAATTAAACTGGTATATTTTTCTATTTATTTAAAAATAATAACATTTTTAAACATATTTTCTTATTAAATCAGTATATTGTAGTTTATCCATAACATTTGTTGTAATATTTTTTCTATATTTTCTGGAGGATAAAACTGAAATTGTAACCAGCTTTGTATGGCTTGTTGAAGAAAGGGCGATACTTTTCAATTAGCCGGTAATGAGAAGATGTAATCTGTATAAAGGCAAAAAGGACATTTTTGAACAAAGGATGAGCCTTTCTTAAAAATCTACTGGAGAACCATTTTGGGTTTAAGTATACAGTGGGGCAAAAAAGTATTTAGTCAGCCAACAATTGTGCAAGTTCTCCCACTTAAAAAGATGAGAGGCCTGTAATTTTCATCATAGGTACACTTCAACTATGACAGACAAAATGTTTTTTTTTAAATCCAGAAAATCACATTGTAGGATTTTTTATGAATTTATTATGAATTTATTTGCAAATTCTCATATTTTTTTCGTGGCTGACTAAATACCTTTTGCCCCACTGTATGTGGCAGGGTCTACAGTCACAGACTACAAAAGGAAAACCAGCCACGTAATGGACACCGACGTCTTGCTTCCAGAAAAAATAAACACATTCTTTGCCCTCTGAGGATAATAGTGCCACCGACGCGGCCCACTACCAAGAACTGTGGGCTCTCCTTCTCCATGGCCAACGTGGGTAAGACTTGGGTAACCCTCGCAAGGCTGCCAGCCTACACGGCATCCCTAACCGCCACCAGCTCGCTGGTGTGTTTACGGGCATATTCAATCTCTCCCTATCCCAGTCTGCTGTCCCGACATGCTTCAAGATGGTCACCATTGTTCCTGTACCCAAGAAGGTAAAGGTAACTGAACTAAATGACTATCGCCCTGTAGCACTCACTTCTGTCATCATGAAGTGCTTTGAGAGACTAGTGAATGATCATATCACCTCCACCAGGACCAGGTTACAGTGGGTCTGCTCTACAGAACCCTCTCTCCACCACAGAGGGGAAGAGGGGTGAAGTTGGCCGTTTTATGACGGTCGTAAATACATTACAGAAACGTTCTCTTCCTTGTCATGCAATATTGAGGGAAAGAAACCTTTGAGGAACAAAGGAAGTCCTCCTGCCCGAAACTCCAACATCAACAGATTTGGGAATTAAACATTTCCCTTCGTCCAAACAGCTTGAGTAGTTTAAAGAACATTTTGTTGTGTTTTGGGATCCCACGAAGGACAGTATAACAACATAACCATCTCTGAATATGTATATTTCCCAGTGATCAGGGTCACACCCAAATGTTGGGAACTGATATGATATGTAATGTTTGCCTTCTAAATGAGATAATTATTTGTCATATGAAGGTTTAACCAAGTCAGTGGCCACGCCCACATGAACAGACATTACGAAAAAAGGAGGGAACGCCCCTTTTTCCCCGAGTGCTTAAATAGCATAGCTTAAATAGCACTCATGACAAAATTTAGATTTAGTCAAGAAAGCGCAGGGACGGTATTCCCCACGTTGAAATGGCTACTACTCTATAGACCAGAGAGCATGGAGCTGGTTAAGAAAACTACAAGAGTACACATTTACAGTCTGCAGCTGTATATGTGAAATAGTTTAGTAAACTCACCCGAGGACGAGAGGAGAACACTTCCCTATCGAACAACCGAATGATACTCTGAAAGATCCATTCTGGAGAACATTTCCCTATCGCACGACCATTGGTACGCCTGACGTATCCATTACAACAGACAGAAACTACGAAATACTTTGATCTCTGGTGGACAAACCAGAGACTTTCTGTTCGAATAAACTCCCCAGGTGGATCAAGTATTTTCAACAGAGAGACAGCAAAGTCAGACACACGTAAATATGTAAATTGTATTTATTTCCAAATGAGCAGCTGTTCATATGCAAAGTATTAGCATTTCCATAAGCATAGTTATTAGCTGTGTGTACGATAGTGGAGTCCTTTGTCTTTTCTCCTGCTCTTTCTTACCTGCCCCTCCCTTTTAATTTGGTGTAACAAGCCGTCATATCGGTTTAGTCCACTAGGGACTTTTAATTTTATCATGTCAGTAACCAATGTATAACCTATCCTGTGTGCGTATATGTACTTCTGTGTAATTATTTAGTTAGTTAATAAATAAATAATTCATCCAATTGGTATATCACTGATTCATCATTTATGCTAGGGTTCGTGCAGATATCCAAAAGTTTGTGACATTCAGTATATGACGGATGAGGTAATAATACATGAATAAGTGACTAATCGATAAGATATGAAACTATCTGAACAGAGTTCAATTAAGGAAATAGTAACTCTTTAAACAACATTTTCCCATAGTGCTCTGAATTCCTAGTTAATTAATTAATGTTTACATGATTTGTTTAATCATGTAATATTTTCACATAGAGAATTGATTTGATAATATAACAGTCTTCACATTAATGATAGTCCAAGACACAACACACCCTAGACCCACTTCAATTTACTTACCGCCCCAATAGGTCCACAGACGATGCAATCGCCATCACACTGCCCTATCCCATCTGGACAAGAGGAATACCTATGTAAAAATGCTGTTCATTGACTATAGCTCAGCAGTCAACACCATAGTTCCCTCCAAGCTCATCATTAAGCTTGAGGCCCTGGGTTTCAACCCCACCCTGTGCAATTGGGTCCTGGACTTCCTGACAGGCCGCCCCCAGGTGGTGAAGGTAGGAAACAACAATCTCCACTTTGCTGATCCTCAACACTGGGACCCCGCAAGGGTGTGTGCTCAGCCCTCTCCTGTACTCCCTGTTCATCCATGACTGCGTGGCCATGCACACCTCCAACTCAATCATCAAGTTTGCAGACGACACAACAGTAGTAGGTTTGATTACCAACAACGACGAGACAGCCTACAGGGAGGAGCTGCGGGCTCTCGGAGTGTGGTGTGAGGAAAATAACCTCTCACTCAACTTCAACAAAAAAAAGGAGATGATCGTGGACTCCAGGAAACAGCAGAGGGAGCACCCTCCTATCCACATCGACGGGATAGCAGTGGATTGGAGAAGGTAGAAAGTTTTAAGTTCCTCTGCGTACACATCACGGACAAACTGGAGGCTGAAGAAATGTGGCTTGTCACCTACAACCGTCAAACTTTTCCAGTTGCACAATTAAAAGCATCCTGTCGGGCTGTATCACCGCCTGGTACAGCAACTGCACTGCCCACAACCGCAGGGCTCTCCAGAGGGTGGTGCGGTCTGCACAACACATCACCGGGTGTAAACTACCTGTCCTCCAGGACACCTACAGCACCCAATGTCACAGGAAGGCCAAAAAGATCATCAAGGGCAACAACCACCCGAGCCACTACCTGTTCACCACACTAACATCCAGAAGGCAAGGTCAGTACAGGTGCATCCAAGCTGGGATCAAGAGATGCAAAAACATCTTCTATCTCAAGGCCATCAGACTGTTAAACAGCCATCACAAGAACAGAGAGGCTGCTACCTACATACAGACTTAAAATCATTGGCCACTTTAATAATGCAACTTCAATAATGTTTACATATCTTGCATTACTCATCCCATATGTATACACTGCATAATATACAGTATTGCATCTTAGCCTATGATGCTTTGTCATTGCTCATCCATATATGAATATATTCTTATTATTTTCCTTTACTTAGATTTGTATGTAAAGTTGGTTTTATACTGGATATTCAGATATCTCGTCAATAGCCATTGAACCAAGCATGCCTTGACAATGAAAATGGTATATTCTGAATCAGTGGCGGTTTGAAAACAATTTTTTATAACTGTTAGTGTGGATTGTGTGGATTGTTCCCCATCCTTAGGTATCTGTTGTGGAATTGTTAGATATTACTTGTTAGATATTGCTGCACTGTCAGAACTAGAAGCACAAGCATTTCACTACACTAGCAATAACATCTGCTAACCATGTGTACGTGACCAATAAAATGTGATTTGATCTAGATGGCAAAATCTCTCCCTATATCTCTGTTTGTCTGCAAGTATATGTATCATAATCTACTGCTAAAAAAAACTGTACACACTTGACCTCAGGAAATGTGTTGAATCTAAGGTCTTAGATTCTGGGGCTGGGTTGAGCTGGGGCTGGGGCCTGTGCTAGACTCCCAGTCATTCTTATTTTTTTTTACCCCTTTTTCTCACCAATTTCTTGGTAAACCTTCATATGACAAATAATTATCTCATTTAGAAGGCAAACATTACATATCATATCAGTTCCCAACATTTGGGTGTGACCCTGATCACTGGGAAATATACATATTCAGAGATGGTTATGTTGTTATACTGTCCTTCGTGGGATCCCAAAACACAACAAAATGTTCTTTAAACTACTCAAGCTGTTTGGACGAAGGGAAATGTTTAATTCCCAAATCTGTTGATGTTGGAGTTTCGGGCAGGAGGACTTCCTTTGTTCCTCAAAGGTTTCTTTCCCTCAATATTGCATGACAAGGAAGAGAACGTTTCTGTAATGTATTTACGACCGTCATAAAACGGCCAACTTCACCCCTCTTCCCCTCTGTGGTGGAGAGAGGGTTCTGTAGAGCAGACCCACTGTAACCTGGTCCTGGTGGAGGTGATATGATCATTCACTAGTCTCTCAAAGCACTTCATGATGACAGAAGTGAGTGCTACAGGGCGATAGTCATTTAGTTCAGTTACCTTTACCTTCTTGGGTACAGGAACAAT
Organism: Oncorhynchus gorbuscha; assembly: GCF_021184085.1. NCBI lineage: Eukaryota > Metazoa > Chordata > Actinopteri > Salmoniformes > Salmonidae > Oncorhynchus > Oncorhynchus gorbuscha. The sequence goes on along the minus strand of NC_060184.1, from coordinate 26,485,647 downwards.
GGTGACCATCTTGAAGCATGTCGGGACAGCAGACTGGGATAGGGAGAGATTGAATATGCCCGTAAACACACCAGCGAGCTGGTGGCGGTTAGGGATGCCGTGTAGGCTGGCAGCCTTGCGAGGGTTACCCAAGTCTTACCCACGTTGGCCATGGAGAAGGAGAGCCCACAGTTCTTGGTAGTGGGCCGCGTCGGTGGCACTATTATCCTCAGAGGGCAAAGAATGATACACTGAATCAAGTGCTCTCAGGGTAGTGGCAGAGGCCTGCATATTTATAACATCACTAAAATCTAAAACCGACCGTAATGTACATTGTACCAGCTCCTTCCTGGCCTCAAAAGAAAAACAAGCCTTATGCCGGTAACAAAATCCTATTTTCAGCTTGAGCTTCCTTATCAGGTTCTCTGCATGCACAGTGAAGCTCAGTTTATCATCAACCCAAACACCCAAATATTTGTACACTTTAACTTGCTCTATAGTACGTCCAGCCAATGTAGTAATGACATGATTTGTAACATGCCTGGCATTTATGTCCAACAATCCAGAACTTGGTGGGGTCAAATATAACCACCTGTGCGCCAAATTCGTCCTGGGAGCTACCAGTTGGGGAATCCTGTTTTACACTATACACTTGTCCACTAACTAATAAGACAGTCTTTCAAGGTTAAAATTCACTGGGTGACATTCCATCGCACAACATGCCATTGTGCTCACAAACTGTAGCAGTTACATTCTGGCAACTTCAATGTCACAAACATTTCTCAGTATATCCACCCACCCATTTCCCAGAGCACCCCATTCCTTGGTCTCTTTTTTAATTTTGTTTAGCTAATTTCTCCTCTCTAAATTATTTGAGCTTCTCTTGAATGGGTGATGATAGACAGCTGTCTCCCTCTCTCCCACAGGTGCCTCAGAATGCAGAGGAGGAGGTGGAGGTGAAGGCTCAGAGAGAGCCCAACCCTGAGAGGACACCCAGCGGCCGGGTCAAACGCATGTCAGCCCAGGTGGCCTTTTTCCACCTACAGGAGATTGCTAATGACGAGCTGGCCAAGGAGTGGCCCAAGAGGAAGGTCATCGGAGACCTTGTCCCAGACGATAAGAAGGTGAGGACACTTCAACACTAAGATAGTCCTAGATGTGTGCTCATGTACTATATCTATTTCTGTGGGTACATTGACCTCCAGATGTACCATTCTTTTTCTGTTGGGTTCCACAGCTGAGATATGCCCGGCCAGGGCTGCCTGCCTTCAGTCAGGAGGTCCTTCGGAAGTGGAAAAACGAAGTGAAGCTGCAAAAAAAAGTTCAGTGCCCAAACCTGGTACGATCCATCATTTATGTAAATGATCTTTTATCCCATATTGCGTATAGTTGAGATGTTGCTCACTGTACTATACTTGTGTTATAATGTGACTAGGAAACTTTCTGGTTTCCCCTCAGGGCTGCGGCTCGGTCTACACCAGTGTGTCTGGACTGAAGGCTCACCTTGGGCTCTGTGGAAGGGTATGGAATAGATTTACTCTCACTGCTCTGCTGTCTTTCACTTCCAAGTACTGCAACGTATCCAGAAGACAGGGGAAGTTATTCAGCTGAAACTGAGTCAATTCTTCAGCATAAAAATCTGATGTATGCACAGGAATTAAACCCATTATTAAGCATCTATTTCAACCAAATCTTTTCTCTCATTATGCAGGGGGACTTTGAAGCAGGGAAATACAAATGCCTAATCTGTAAGAAAGAGTTCAACTCCGAGAGTGGGGTGAAGTACCACATAAATTCTGTCCACTCCCAGGTCAGAAATGTATTTGTTTTAGACTTTTAACCTCCACAATGACATACTGTATCATATTAATGTATAGTGTTTTGCCATATGAATAAAGTACTGCAAAAATTCATGTTGTAGTGCTTTTTGGTGGCATACTATACTAATGTCCTTTGTCCTGTGTTTTCTTAGGACTGGTTTGTGGTGACCTCAAAATCCAAGAACTTTGATAAGGTCCTGAAGACCAAGCCCAAGGTGGACAGCACTGTGAATGACCCCACTGACCAGCTCCAGCAGCAGACCCTCCATGTCTTCACCCCCATCCTAGAGCCCTGGCAGGACATGCAGATGGGACCCCCACCAGCGGTGCCCGAGTCAGCCTTGCAGGTCAACCCTGAGGCAGCAGAGGGGAAGAGGAGGGGGAAGGGGAGAGGGAAGGAGAAGGACTGCTATGACTTCACTGGCAGTGATCATTCCAGCAGTAGCAGCAGTGGCAGCTCCAGCAGCGGATCAGAGACCGAGGAGCCTGAGGGCCAGAGACACAACGTTGACCAATGGGCACTGCAGAGACCCAGTATCATCGAGACCCACCCTGAAGCCGCCAAGCGACCCAGAAGCAACCTCTAGTTCGGTTTGATCACCTGACTTCAGATCAGGGGTCCGTTCAGGAGGGTGCAACGTTACAGAACGTTCAAATAGAAATGCATTCTGCATTGGTCCTGGGATGTGTAGTCTGTGTTTCAACTGTAACTATGAGATCATCTTAGCCAACTTTTAATGTGTCTTATTATTTTAAAAAGATTTATGACTTTTTTTGTTTTCTGACATGTTTACTTAGACTTTTTTTTACCCCCTATTATCGGTAGACTTGTGTTCCTCTACAGATTGTGCCTAGTGTATGGATTTATTATTTCATACAACTCCTCATTATAACTGAACTGTTATCAGACCTCTTTTTACAATGGATATTTAACCATAGCATGTGGTGTTAATGTAGCCTGCATTCTATATCATGGATTGTGAAATGTTACCGCAGGATGAATTTGAAATACGGTGGTTGTCGGTTATCCAATTGTTGTAGTAGCTACTATCTTGTCTCATCGCTACAACTCCCGTACGGGCTCGGGAGAGACGAAGGTTGAAAGTCATGCGTCCTCTGATACACAACCCAACACAGAGCGCATCCAACCCGGAAGCCAGCCGCACCAATGTGTCGGAGGCTACACCGTGCACCTGGCAACCTTGGTTAGCGCGCACTGCGCCCGGCCCGCCACAGGAGTCGCTGGTGCGCGATGAGACAAGGATGACGCGAGGCCAAATTGTGCGTCGCCCCACGGACCTCCCGGTCGCGACAGAGCCTGGGCGCGAACCCAGGGACTCTGATCCCAGTCATTCTGAGTAACATTGTTAGGTTGCTTGTAAACCTCCTTGGTCTGGGTGTGAAGGTACTGCAAAGCACTGAAACAGAACAGAGGCATAAAACAATGGGTCAATGTAGCATGACGTTTTGAAAACTCGTAAAGGTTAAAATTGTTTTAAATGTGAAGACAATGTTTGATTTGGTTGGGTACCCCCATGGCCTCGGAATCACTACCCTGTTTGCTCAACTTCTGGGCAATGGTTGCCATTAACTTCCTAGACAACCTTACGGAGCACCTCTTCTTTATCACAGAAAGCCTAGACAACGTCTCTGAGCAATCTTCTTGGTGAGAGGCAGCCTCAACAGCCTGTGAAACTCTGTCACAGGCACACAGTCCTACTGCACACTTGAGAGAGAGTGCGTGTGAGTCGGACTTCACCAATTGAAACATGGTACAGTGGATAGATCATTTGTACATTTCACAACATAAACTGTGCAATGCAGATTGGATAATACGCTTCCCAACTAGCACAGTGGATCTGGGCCGATTCCGGGTGATAGTTGGGGCACTCGACCCGGCCGATGTCATGTGGCCTTAGGCAGTATTACTTATGGCTTGGAAGCGGGGATTGAGCTCGGCCGATTCCGGTCTGAGTTATCTGGCCCAAATCTATTACTTGGATCTTGGGCTGAATGGGGCTACTCTCTGGCAAATGATTACATGGGCTGCTTTATATAATTAACACTTCGTTATTTATTCTTCCATATTTTCTCATTGTTTCTGTGATCAAAAAATACAATTAACATTTAAATTAAATGATTTAAGACTCCTGTTTAAGTTGTATTTGAGTATTTTGGTACTTTGTGCATTGATAAGCATTAAACACTTTGTGGATGGAGCCTCCCGAGTGGTGCAGCAGTCTAAGACACTACATGTTGCTTCATATGCTAGGTCGATACTCGTGCTGGCCGCTTCTGGGACACCCATGAGTCGACGCACAATTGGTCCAGCGACGTCCGAGTTAGGGGATGGTTTGGCCGGCCGGGATGTCCTTATCCCATCGCGCTGTATTGACTCCTGTGGCGGACCAGGCGCATGCACGCTGACACGGTCACCAGTTGTACGGTGTTTCCTCCGACATAACATTTTTTTTGGTGGATTGGTATAATTTGTATGCATAATTCTGGGGCCGATTCTGGGCAGTCATTCATTTTGATTCCGGGTCGAGTTCAACAACCTGATTCAATCAGTTCCGGCCCCCGGAAGAGGGCCGCTTCTGGGCCGATTCCTCATTGCTAGCTGGGTTGCTTGCGAAACTATGGCTATTGGCTAGTTCACATCACTCATCTTTGGCAGGTGACCTAAGGGGAAATGTATGTAGTTAGCGAGCGTACCTCCATTTGGAAGCAAGAGGCACTGACTGATTTGCATCGCCTGATTGATTGATTCACAATCGATAAATCAAATAATGTTATCAGTCGTAAAAACTGAAACATTTAGACTTATAGCTAACAAACCTGGCGAACTGGATTTTATGGTATAACAAAAAATGTATACTTACATACTTGCAACAGCAAGTTTTTATAGGAAGTGTCCAGTGTTATCGTTCCCCAGTTGACTCGCGCCTATTCACTAACTCCCGGTTTGATTCCCCATGCTCGTGACAAATATGGTTAAATTACAGAGCCACAGTCACATAATTTACAAACTATAGTTAGAGATAACGCCTTCTTTCAAGACCCATTTGCTGCCGACAGCAACTTTGATTAGGCCCTTATCTATGTATTTCACATGACTCGGCAGGGGTGAAGCCATGGGTGGGCCTGGGAGGATATAGGCAAACCCACTGCAGAACCAGGCCTAGCCAATCAGAATTAGTTTTCCCCATAAAGGGGCTTTATTACAGACAAAAGTACCCCCCCCCCCCCAGTTGGATGTACTGCCAAATTCTCTAAAATTATATTGGTGGTAGAGAAGTTAACTTCAAATTATTTGGCAACAGCTCTGTTTGACATTCCTGCAATCAGCATGCCAATTGCACACTGCCTCAAAATTTGAGACATCTGTGGCATTGTGTTGTGTGACAAAAAATGTACATTTTAGAGTGGCCTTTTATTGCCCCCAGCACAAGCTGCACCTGTGTAATGATCATGCAGTTTAACCAGCTTCTTGATATGTCACACCTGTCTGGTGGATGGATTATCTTGGCAAAGGAGAAATGCTCACTAACAGGGATGTGCAGGAAATTTAAGGGAAATAAGCTTTTTTGTGCACATGGAACATTTCTGGGATCTTTTATGTCAGCTCATGAAACCAACACCTCACATTTTTGTTTATATTTTTATTTCACCTGTTGATATAGCTAACACTGCTGGTTGTTTAAAAAAGGAGTACATTACAGTACTTCTAAAAAAAGGTATAATGCAGTTTTATAATCTGGAAACAATAGTTTTTCCATGAATACAAATGTACACAAATGGTGAATTGAAGTGTGTTCCCTTTCATTTGACTAACAACAGTTGGTTCATTAAACACAGAACACAAGTCATCTCAAGAAGCAGTGTCTAATGCCAGACAAAAATGATGGCACGCTTGTCAACTTTCACAAGGTTGGGTTATGGCAATATGCCTATGATTAGACTGAGCAGTTCATTTCAGTCAATATAAAAGTGCATGCACTATGCCCGTTTCTGTTACAGGGATCACGGACGCAAGCAGAATCTTTGATCTGAAAGACATTGGTTGTCTTTGTAACATTTTCAAAGCCATCAAATAGGGAAACCCAATTGTTAACAATCAATGTGTTAGGGATCGTTAAAAGAATTAAGGGCAGCTTCATTATTCAAAACTAAGTAAAACAGATTAATCTATTCAAAACCTTAAACAGAAGCGCACTGACAGATCTCAACAGGAGAAGAATAAACTAAATACAATCTTACAGCAGAGGGGCACAAAGAGAGTAAATAAAATGACAAATGCACCTATTTCCATCTGGCCCGTACATCCACAAACAATGCAGTGCTAACACATCACGGACAACTATAACCGACAACCACCGTATTTCAAATTCATCCTGCGGTAACATTTCACAATCCATGATATAGAATGCAGGCTACATTAACACCACATGCTATGGTTAAATATCCATTGTAAAAAGAGGTCTGATAACAGTTCAGTTATAATGAGGAGTTGTATGAAATAATAAATCCATACACTAGGCACAATCTGTAGAGGAACACAAGTCTACCGATAATAGGGGGTAAAAAAAAGTCTAAGTAAACATGTCAGAAAACAAAAAAAGTCATAAATCTTTTTAAAATAATAAGACACATTAAAAGTTGGCTAAGATGATCTCATAGTTACAGTTGAAACACAGACTACACATCCCAGGACCAATGCAGAATGCATTTCTATTTGAACGTTCTGTAACGTTGCACCCTCCTGAACGGACCCCTGATCTGAAGTCAGGTGATCAAACCGAACTAGAGGTTGCTTCTGGGTCGCTTGGCGGCTTCAGGGTGGGTCTCGATGATACTGGGTCTCTGCAGTGCCCATTGGTCAACGTTGTGTCTCTGGCCCTCAGGCTCCTCGGTCTCTGATCCGCTGCTGGAGCTGCCACTGCTGCTACTGCTGGAATGATCACTGCCAGTGAAGTCATAGCAGTCCTTCTCCTTCCCTCTCCCCTTCCCCCTCCTCTTCCCCTCTGCTGCCTCAGGGTTGACCTGCAAGGCTGACTCGGGCACCGCTGGTGGGGGTCCCATCTGCATGTCCTGCCAGGGCTCTAGGATGGGGGTGAAGACATGGAGGGTCTGCTGCTGGAGCTGGTCAGTGGGGTCATTCACAGTGCTTTCCACCTTGGGCTTGGTCTTCAGGACCTTATCAAAGTTCTTGGATTTTGAGGTCACCACAAACCAGTCCTAAGAAAACACAGGACAAAGGAAATTAGTATAGTATGCCACCAAAAAGCACTACAACATGAATTTTTGCAGTACTTTATTCATATGGCAAAACACTATACATTAATATGATACAGTATGTCATTGTGGAGGTTAAAAGTCTAAAACAAATACATTTCTGACCTGGGAGTGGACAGAATTTATGTGGTACTTCACCCCACTCTCGGAGTTGAACTCTTTCTTACAGATTAGGCATTTGTATTTCCCTGCTTCAAAGTCCCCCTGCATAATGAGAGAAAAGATTTGGTTGAAATAGATGCTTAATAATGGGTTTAATTCCTGTGCATACATCAGATTTTTATGCTGAAGAATTGACTCAGTTTCAGCTGAATAACTTCCCCTGTCTTCTGGATACATTGCAGTACTTGGAAGTGAAAGACAGCAGAGCAGTGAGAGTAAATCTATTCCATACCCTTCCACAGAGCCCAAGGTGAGCCTTCAGTCCAGACACACTGGTGTAGACCGAGCCGCAGCCCTGAGGGGAAACCAGAAAGTTTCCTAGTCACATTATAACACAAGTATAGTACAGTGAGCAACATCTCAACTATACGCAATATGGGATAAAAGATCATTTAAATAAATGATGGATCGTACCAGGTTTGGGCACTGAACTTTTTTTTGCAGCTTCACTTCGTTTTTCCACTTCCGAAGGACCTCCTGACTGAAGGCAGGCAGCCCTGGCCGGGCATATCTCAGCTGTGGAACCCAACAGAAAAAGAATGGTACATCTGGAGGTCAATGTACCCACAGAAATAGATATAGTACATGAGCACACATCTAGGACTATCTTAGTGTTGAAGTGTCCTCACCTTCTTATCGTCTGGGACAAGGTCTCCGATGACCTTCCTCTTGGGCCACTCCTTGGCCAGCTCGTCATTAGCAATCTCCTGTAGGTGGAAAAAGGCCACCTGGGCTGACATGCGTTTGACCCGGCCGCTGGGTGTCCTCTCAGGGTTGGGCTCTCTCTGAGCCTTCACCTCCACCTCCTCCTCTGCATTCTGAGGCACCTGTGGGGGAGAGGGAGACAGCTGTCTATCATCACCCATTCAAGAGAAGCTCAAATAATTTAGAGAGGAGAAATTAGCTAAACAAAATTAAAAAAGAGACCAAGGAATGGGGTGCTCTGGGAAATGGGTGGGTGGATATACTGAGAAATGTTTGTGACATTGAAGTTGCCAGAATGTAACTGCTACAGTTTGTGAGCACAATGGCATGTTGTGCGATGGAATGTCACCCAGTGAATTTTAACCTTGAAAGACTGTCTTATTAGTTAGTGGACAAGTGTATAGTGTAAAACAGGATTCCCCAACTGGTAGCTCCCAGGACGAATTTGGCGCACAGGTGGTTATATTTGACCCCACCAAGTTCTGGATTGTTGGACATAAATGCCAGGCATGTTACAAATCATGTCATTACTACATTGGCTGGGCGTACTATAGAGCAAGTTAAAGTGTACAAATATTTGGGTGTTTGGGTTGATGATAAACTGAGCTTCACTGTGCATGCAGAGAACCTGATAAGGAAGCTCAAGCTGAAAATAGGATTTTGTTACCGGCATAAGGCTTGTTTTTCTTTTGAGGCCAGGAAGGAGCTGGTACAATGTACATTACGGTCGGTTTTAGATTTTAGTGATGTTATAAATATGCAGGCCTCTGCCACTACCCTGAGAGCTCTTGATTCAGTGTATCATGCAGCCCTCAGGTTCATTACAAATCAGAAACGTCTAACACATCATTGTGATCTCTACAGCACTGTTGGCTGGTCGTCATTGACCTCGCGTAAGCTTAAACACTGGTATACACTGATTTGTAAGGCCTTATTGGGTAAAATGAAATTTTACCTCTTATTTTTTTAGTCAGGTCAGTAAATAAATATAAATTATGGTCCCATTCTGATTTGCTTCTAACAGTACCAAAAATTAGAACAGGTCATGGTAGAAATAGTTTGTTACTTAGCACTGTGGACCTGGAATCCTCTCCTGAACATTTTAAAATGTGATGATCTAGTTGTTGGTGGAGTTTAAACACTTGATCGATGTATATATCATAGAAGAGTGTAATTGTTTTCAGGCCAGCTGTTTTTAGTCAAGATGTTTGTGTTTTTAATGTAATATGTAATTGTTGTACTGTATGTGCATTTATAGTTTTGTTTAATGTTGTGTTCGTGTATGTAAGTTGTTTTGTCTGAAACGTTGTTCCCTCTGCTGCTATTGGACCAGGTCTCTCTTGGAAAAGAGATTTTTATCTCAACGAGAAAAAAACCTGTATAAATAAAAGTAAAATAAAATAAATAAAACACCGTAAAAACACCAGGAAATCAGCTCCAATTGATTATAATTTTGGAAATCTGCTCCCAAGTATTCCCACGCAAAATAGAGAGATGTGATCATATACAAATGTAAGCAAGGTTTAAAATGATTGTTTTATTCAAATATTATATCCGTTTCTAATTATTGTGGTCAATTTGCGTTCTACAAATGATTTGCAATTTTGTGCCCCCCTCCCCCCACCCCTGAATCTAGTTGAAGATCCCTGTTGTAAAGGCAGTGCAATATAGCGAACTCACTGGTGCGTGCTCCGACTTGAGGTGGTACTCCAGGCCTGCCTTGGACTTGTAGACCTTGCCACAGTGTTGGCAGTTGAGAAGCAGCTTCTCCAGCTCAGACTCCTCTTTCCCACATTTCTTCATGTGGTACAGGTAACCCATGATGCTGGTGAAACTACCAGTGCAGCCCTGTAATGTAACACAGTCCTTTAGAGTGAAACACATCCATAGTTCCCATGTGCCAACGATGTAGACTATGAAATCCCAGACCTACAGCACCAGTCAAAAGTTTGGACACACCTACTCATTCCAGGGTTCTTCCTTATTTTTACTATTTTCTACATTGTAGAATAAAAGTGAAGACATAAAAACTATGAAATAACACATATGGAATCATATGGCAACCAAAAAAAAGTGTTAAACAAATAAAAATATATTTTGTATATTAGATTCTTCAAAGTAGCCACGCTTTGCTTTGATGACAGCTTTGCACACACTTGGCATTCTCTCAACCAGCTTAATGAGGAAGTCACCTGGAATGCAATTAAATTAAAACAGGTGTGCCTTGTTAAAAAGTTAACTTAATGCTTTTGTGCCAATCTGTTGTGTTGTGACAAGGCAGGGGTGTATACAGAAGATAACCCTATTTTGGTAAAAGACCAAGTCCATATTATGGCAAGAACAGCTCAAATAAGCAAAGAGAAACAACAGTCCATCATTACTTTAAGAAATAAAGGTCAGTTAATGTGGAAAAGTGCAGTCGCAAAAACCATCAAGCGCTATGATGAAACTGGCTCTCACGAGGACTGCCACAGGAAAGGAAGACCCATAGTTACCTCTGCTGCAGAGGGTAAGTTCATTAGTTACCAGCCTCAGAAATTGCAGTCCAAATAAATGCTTCACAGAGTTCAACAGACACATCTCAACATTAACTGTTCAGAGGAGACTGCGTGAATCAGTCCTTCATAGTCGAATTGCCGCATAGAAACCACCACTAAAGGACACCAATAAGAAGAAGACTTGCTTGGGCCTAGAAACACAAGTAATGGACATTAGACCGGTGGAAATCTGTCCTTTGGTCTGACGAGTACTAATTTTAGATTTTTGGTTGCAACCGGCATGTCTTTGTGAGACGCAGAGTAGGTGAACGGATGATCTCCGCATGCGTTGTTCCCATCATGAAGCTTGGAGGAGGAGGTGTGACGGTGCTTTGCTCATGACACTATCTGTGATTTATTTAGAATTCAAGGCACACTTAACCAGCATGGCTACCACAGCCTTCTGCACCGATATGCCATCCTATCTGGTTTGCGCTTAGTGGGACTATCATTTGTGTTTCAACAGGGCAATGACCAAACACACCTCCAGGCTGTGTAAGGGCTATTTGACCAAGAAGGAGAGTGATGGAGTGCTGCATCAGATGACCTGGCCTCCACAATCACCCGACCTCAACCCAATTGAGATGGTTAGGGATGAGTTAGAACGCAGAGTGAAGGAAAAGTAGCCAACAAGTTCTCAGTATATGTGGGAACTCCTTCAAGATTGTTGGAAAAGCATTCCAGGTGAAGCTGGTTGAGAGAATGCCAAGAGAGTGCAAAACTGTCATCGAGAAAATATATTTGTTTAACACTTTTTTGGTAACTAAATTATTCCATATGTGTTATTACATAGATGTAATGTCTTCACTATTATTCTACAATGTAGAAAATAGTAAAGATAAAGAAGAAACCTTGAATTAGTAGGTGTATCCAAACTTTTGACTGGTACTGTATGTCAGAACATTGTTAATGTGAGAGGCAACCAGACTGCCGAGGGAGACTACCAACAATGGTTAATGTGACATCTGTACTGGAATTTCAGATACAGACACCATCAAGGAATCATACCTCTTTCGAGCATTTTAATTTTCCCATCCTTTTCAGCACCTTCCTCAATTTTTCCTTCATGGACTGGTCATCCAGGCCATTTATGTCATCTGGTGAGGGCTGGAAAAACAAGACAGTTAACACCAATGTCAACATGGAACACACCAAAACCAGCGTCAGATGGGAGAATGGCCTTACCAGGTTATTGTGGTCTGCCATGATGTGGTACTTCATTCCCGTGGAAGACTTCAGTTGTTTCCCGCATTGCTGACACGTGAAGGGATTCTACAAGGAACACATTAGTTTTGTTTTTGAGATTCAGTTGAACCAAGTGCAACATGGGAGGCTGTTATTGTAAGTACGTCACACACACACACCAATCGGCAGCTCTCCATATGTTTCTTCAGGCCATCCACAGTCTTCCTGCTCACACTTTTACACTTGGGGCACGTGACTCGGCCTTTGCCCAGGATCATCAGCTGCCACCTCTCTTCTTGACTTCCTGTTCCACACAGGAAGTGGAGTGTTTTTTGTTATTGTACAAGTGGAATAAGGAACCATACCTACCATTACAATGCAATTACCAAAGTATTACGTAACATTGTTAATACAACATGGTTCCTAAAATAATTTGTGTTATTACACAGGTATAGGATGAACTAATGTAAAGTGTTGCCAGGGATTGAATCTATGGTGATATTTTATTTGCTAATCCTTTCACCTGGGGAGTCCTCTCACCTGGGGGGTAGACTGGAGGTTCCTTCTTGGTTGTGAAGGTGAAGACTTTAGATTTCTCTTCCTCGGTAGGCTCTGCTGGGTGACTGTGACTGCTCTGGATAGTCACACCTCCAATAGTGTGACTTCTATGAACATGTCCACCTACAACAGAGTAACTGCTCTGGACAAGTTCACCTCCAATAGGGTAACTGCTCTGGAGATGCCCACCTCCAAGCAAGTGACCGCTTTGGACATGGCTATGGGCATGTCCACCTCCTACCAAGTGACTGCTGTCAAAATGGCTATGGACATGCCGACCTCCAACCGAGTGACCGCTGTCAAAATGGCTATGGGCATGTCCACCTCCTACCAAGTGACCGCTGTCGACATGGCTATGGACATGTCCACCTCCTACCAAGTGACCGCTGTCGACATGGCTATGGACATGTCCACCTCCTACCAAGTGACTGCTGTCGACATGGTTATGGGCATGTCCACCTCCTACCAAGTGACTGCTGTCGACATGGTTATGGGCATGTCCACCTCCTACCAAGTGACCGCTGTCGACATGGTTATGGGCATGTCCACCTCCAACCGAGAGACTGCTGTAGATATTGCTATGCCCACCTCCCACTGAGTGACCGCTATGGACATGGCTATGAACATGCCCACCTCCAACAGGAACTGGAACTGCATCAAAGGAAACATTTAACATGAACTAAAACTTGAGAGTGAAAGGGTCAGAAGACAATAAAGTGATGGTTGCAACATAACTACCTGACTGTCTCACTTCTTGAGGGAAATTTGTAGCAGAAGGTGTGCTGTTGTTGTCCACCTCCACTCTCCGCATTTTCTTAATCGCAAAATCGGAGGGCAGGTGTGGTTCCCGACCCCGGCCCTGGGCCCTGCTTGTGTCTGGGGCCTGGTTGGGCCAGCAGTCTTTAGCCACCAGCTTGTGAGGCAGTCTGGCAGAGAGTGGTGGAGGAGGAGGCAGCTCACCGTTGGCTACAGCCAGGCTGGAAGACACCACGGAGCAGCAGGACGTCTCGCCGGTTGAATCCTCCACACCAGAACCCAGAGAGACATTCTGCAGATCCTCATACCTAGACAGTGACACACAGCACCAAACTCACATGACAACAACTACTCTGGTCAGCTTTTGCACAGTGAAAACCGTGCACAAGCATAGACTATTTCCCAGATCAAATGCCTCTATCGCCTACACACTTTGAACTTGTGGAGATCTGAGAATATTGGTCAGGTAGGAGTCAGTGATGGGAAGGAAAACATACAGCAATCGGCAATTAAAATAAAGGAAACTCACAGTGGGCCCATTGACCTTTTTCTGCCATATGATCTTTTCATCTTTTGGGTCGCCTGGGCATGGGGGTCATCATTCTATAATATTCAAGTACAGAACTGTAAAGAAGAGATCCAGTGTAAAACAGGATCTTACAAGGTTTATTGTGAACACTGCACTAAGGACCATCATATGTTGATGTAGAAGTGCTTAATGCTAAATCATTTCTAGATCCTCATGATGGTTGTTATTTTCGTTTTCATGTTGAGGACTGGAATAGTGCACCCATGCTTTGGTAGGAACACTCATAATGGCCAAGTAGAACTGAAAGAAAATACTGTTACTATGTTTTTATTCTTACCTTAGGTGGAACACCAATCATGCTCATCACACTCATATCTGGCATCTTCTGGATAGCTGTTGGATTATGGTCACATTTTCATTAGTTAATCTTTTTCCTTACAAAACACTAGTGAAGGAGCGTTTCCAAGACACCCTGCATGAAATACATAAATGGAGACCAAACATGAATCATAATGATGATTCAAGACATCTGCAATTGCAACTGGCCAGATACAAATTTGGACAATGTAATTTATCAATTTTGCTGAGTAAACTGACAATTTGTCAATCATCTAGTGACAGTGACGGTTTAGTAACATTTACCTGGTAGTGGAACACCACTTTTTTGCTTTGGTTGTGAAGCCTTCCTCTTCCTTGGCACATATGATGGTGACATGCTTCCTTGTGTGTGATGATGAAGTTGATGATGCATGATTGTAGTTGACCTGACCGATCAGTACTGCAAAACAACACCAGGCCTGAATTATTCTATGACATAGTCCATCAATAGAAATCATCACTGTCACATAATTGATAAAAGGGCTTTAATATAATTTATTCTGGGGAACATCTATTCTGTTGTTAATTTGATGTCGACATTAAGAAGAATCACGTGGCATACCAACCCTTATGTAAACGCAGGATGAGCCCGTGTGAATACAAAGGTAGGCCTAATATGAACTCATTGGTTCTGTTTTGTTCAGTGCAGCAGTGTACCTTACTCGAGCAGTGTTGCAGTAGCAGTGTTTCTAGAGCCACAGCCACCATCATTTTCCACGAATAGCCACACAAAAAAAGGGGAACGCTTGCTTTGCAGTGACGTTGCAGCAAATCTACACTCTGGATGCTGATATAATGTAAACGTTCTAAACGTTGCACTACACGCGCTCAAACAACTTGGCTACAATGTAACCACCTACTAATTTAATTGTTTGATACACTTAATGTTACATTGTGAAACGTCTACCCGTACCGCACACTCCTTAGCAAGGTTAGCTGCCATTCCTTCCTGTTTTAGTCCCCCTCTGTCATTTCCTCCCGACAACGATCCGCCTAACCACTCGTTGGATTCGGTTATTTGAATAGAAAGACCATCAAATGGCCATGCTGAAATTTTCAAGAGGATATCTAATTAAAAATAATGCTCCGACAAAACCTATAGTATCAATTATCCATATTGCATACCCTCTTTGAGATTACTTCATTCCCGAAACGCCCTCTTTGTGGAGACAACAAATGAGATTCCCATCTCATTCACCACGACTGTAAAAGGGGCGGTTACTTACAGCCATCCAGTACGAACAGGTTTTGTTGAGCAGAACGCAAAACTGATTCCAGAACAGTTATGTCTTCATATTACCTTTCGATGGCTCCGCCTCCTAGTAGTACTCTACCTGATCCAGACATAGCAGCTGGATGTAGGCAAAAAAAAATAATGAAAACTAAAATTCGTTTTTTGGTCTTAATTTAAGGTTAGGGTTAGGCATAAGGTTAGCAGTGTGGTCAAGGTTAGGGTTAAAGTTAGGGTTAGGTTTAAAATCACATTTTAAGACCATCTGATCATTTATCACTCCAGTGTTAATCTGCAAAATTGTATTATTCGCCTACCTCATGCCTTTTGCACACATTGTATATAGACTGCCCATTTTTTTCTACTGTGTTATTGACTTGTTAATTGTTTATTCCATGTGTAACTCTGTGTTGTCTGTTCACACTGCTATGCTTTAACTTGTTCTCAACTAGCCTACCTGGTTAAATAAAGGTGAAATAAAAAAGAAAAAAGAAGATAAATTATAGAAATAGGCGGGGTTTATGACTTTGTGGCTGTGGTAACTATTGACGACCTTATAGGTGAGACTGGTGCAGACAGGCTTCTGGTGCCACCTGTGCTTTATATTGTGTAAAATGGATTGTCTTGTATATATTAGGGATTGTTGTATATATTAGATAGATGGGTGGGAGACTCTGTGTAGCTTATCTCAGAGGGGTCAGTCATCATCAGAATGAAAGTGAAAAAAAGAGTTGAAACAGCTACGCTGTTGCAACACTGATGTTGTATGATACAGTAAGACAATATATGTATTTTATTGTCTGTTACATAACTAACACACTTTTTTCCCCTGTTCACTCCCCTTACTCCCCTCCCAATGGAATGCAGAGGTAATTATTTTAATATGACACATGCCTATCACTGTTTTAAATAATGTTTACATGGGTCAAAATGTTGTTTTATAACCGTATGTCCGGATGAGCATACATGCATCAAATATGGGCATCCGGCCAGGACATCCTGTTCCTGTTGTCACGTGTTAGTGTTATATCTATATTGCATCTATTCATTTGAAGTTGTTATGATGATTGATGTGTAGGGACTTGGTTGAACTGGGGGGGTTTGAACATTTCAAAGAGGGTGACCCCACACCCACCCTATTGTATTGCCCTTAGGGTTGTTGTCTATGAAGTAGGAATGTCCGGGGGGTTGTATTTGCGGCAGATGCATTATAAATAACGCCCAGAACAAGACATGTGGCCCCAGAACACTAAACAAGATTTTAAAAATAAACATGGATTTTGTGATCAGTGGCAAAGCTGTGATGACTGTAACAGCGGAAGCAAAAAAAAAACATTTGTGATGGTTGGGATTTTAATTTGTGCATGCTTATTCCCTTTAAAAGTTGGGATCTAATGGAATTGAAAATGTTAGAGTTGTTGAAAGCTCTTTTTGAACAGTGCCAACAGTGGCAGAGCATTGTTCATTCTAAGGAAGTGCATAATATATACAAATCCTGAGGATTATGATTCACAGGAACCCCAAGAAGGTACATCCTCAAAAGGGTCAGCCCCCGAAGAAAACTAATTACGCGGCTGCGTTAACCACGCCCTGTTACCCAAAGGACTGGTTCAACAATAAAAGGAGGCCTTGGTTTCTCAAATGATTGCCTCGCCTGGTTCACCAACTACTTCTCTGATAGAGTTCAGTGTGTCAAATCGGAGGGTCTGCTGTCCGGACCTCTGGCAGTCTCTATGGGGGTGCCACAGGGTTCAATTCTTGGACCGACTCTCTTCTCTGTATACATCAATGAGGTCGCTCTTGCTGCTGGTGAGTCCCTGATCCACTTCTACGCAGACGACACCATTCTGTATACTTCCGGCCCTTCTTTGGACACTGTGTTAACAACCCTCCAGGCAAGCTTCAATGCCATACAACTCTCCTTCCGTGGCCTCCAATTGCACTTAAATACAAGTAAAACTAAATGCATGCTCTTCAACCGATCGCTACCTGCACCTACCCACCTGTCCAACATCACTACTCTGGACGGCTCTGACTTAGAATACGTGGACAACTACAAATACTTAGGTGTCTGGTTAGACTGTAAACTCTCCTTCCAGACCCATATCAAACATCTCCAATCCAAAGTTAAATCTAGAATTGGCTTCCTATTTCGCAACAAAGCATCCTTCACTCATGCTGCCAAACATACCCTTGTAAAACTGACCATCCTACCAATCCTCAACTTTGGCGATGTCATTTACAAAATAGCCTCCAATACCCTACTCAACAAATTGGATGTAGTCTATCACAGTGCAATCCGTTTTGTCACCAAAGCCCCATATACTACCCACCATTGCGACCTGTACACTCTCGTTGGCTGGCCCTCGCTTCATACTTGTCGCCAAACCCATTGGCTCCATGTCATCTACAAGACCCTGCTAGGTAAAGTCCTCCCTTATCTCAGCTTGCTGGTCACCATAGCATCTCCCACCTGTAGCACACGCTCCAGCAGGTATATCTCTCTAGTCACCCCCAAAACCAATTCTTTCTTTGGCCGCCTCTCCTTCCAGTTCTCTGCTGCCAATGACTGGAACGAACTACAAAAATCTCTGAAACTGGAAACACTTATCTCCCTCACTAGCTTTAAGCACCAACTGTCAGAGCATCTTACATATTACTGCACCTGTACATAGCCCACCTATAATTTAGCCCAAACAACTACGTCTTTCCCAACTGTATTTAATTAATTAATTTATTTTGCTCCTTTGCACCCCATTATTTTTATTTCTACTTTGCACATTCTTCCATTGCAAAACTACCATTCCAGTGTTTTACTTGCTATATTGTATTTACTTTGCCACCATGGCCTTTTTTGCCTTTACCTCCCTTCTCACCTAATTTGCTCACGTTGTATATAGACTTGTTTACACTGTATTATTGACTGTATGTTTGTTTTACTCCATGTGTAACTCTGTGTTGTTGTATCTGTCGAACTGCTTTGCTTTATCTTGGCCAGGTCGCAATTGTAAATGAGAACTTGTTCTCAACTTGCCTACCTGGTTAAATAAAGGTGGAATAAAAATAATAAAAAATAAAAAAAGCCTCCAGTTCTTCATTTCAGCATATACCATGGATATTCATACAACATACCAGGACTCCGATACGTCATGGGGGCCAGACCCTAAGGACTCTATGCCTCGCAGCCCACCAATCTACTCCCCCCAGGCAAGACCCACGACACCCCCTAGATGTACACCCCCTGAGGATGTGTTTGATGGGGTGGTCAGTACTATTTTTGTGGACACCATCAAGGCCTCTGTAGCCACAGTTTTAGATGCGGTGATTTGAGAGTATATAAGAGATAAATGCATCAGTTGTGAGATCAATCACCCCAGCCAGCGCCGTCATCCGTGCCTATACGAGCCCCCAGATACTACTACTTCAACCATTTTGTGGAGCTGGTGAAAAGACTGTGGTCCTGCAGGTTTATACCTTCGCTGGTCAGAACCCTGGAGTCTATGGGTCTTGTGCCGTCTATTCGCAGGGTTTCCGGGTAACGGTGGCTTTCCTACATGAACTGAAGGAGGCGATCTACATCCACGAGAAACTCAAAGAAATACGACACACCCTGGTGGACGACAACAAATACAGGGAAGCTGTGGTGGCTGATGTGATGACTTTCTGGCTCAATAAACCCCAAGAGACCGAGTGACAATACATATTTGTTATTTAGATGTAAAGCAATGGGCAACTATATGCATCCAATGTTAGAGAGAATAAAAAATAAAAATTCTTTTGAGAGAACTTACGAATGTTATGCATCAAATTATTGAAAATAAAGTGAACATTGTATCGTTCTACACAACACACAATGCCTGGGCTAATGTAGAGCGTGTGCTAAAAATGGAGCAAATCATGAATCATGTACGACATACGGGCGAGAGTCTACTTTGGACACAACTGGTATCCCGTTTTGTGGATGATTCTAAAGAACTAGAAACAACTTTGTCTAAGATTTTACTTTATTTGTTTGAAACACCATTTAATTGTAACGTATCATATTTGTTGTTTATATAGTTATATAGCGGATGTGTGTGTTTTAAAAATTCAGCAACACAAGCCTGTAAATCTATACCAAATATACAGGGTGTTCCATGCTGGGATCGTTGAGAAAACGGGGATAAGTATCCTGCAACGAATCCTGAATTGTCTGTATACGTAACTTGATGTTTGCAAAAAAAAAATCTAAATTCAAAATGAAAATGAAATGTTGTCGTTATTTGAATGTGGCTCATTAACGTTATTGTACCTCAGAGCGGCAAGAAGGATGGCGGAGCAGATGTTGAAAACATTTATTATAACCCCTCTAACCCCGGGTCTATAGGGGTAAGGAGCATTTACAGAGAGCTATAACCGAAGAAACAGGTAGCTGCTAAAGTGAATGAGTGGTTAGCCGAGCAGGATGCTCTACATAAACCTGGATGAATTTTTTTCCAATAAAGAGTTTTTTCTACTCATCCCTTGTCCCAGTTTCAGGTGGATCTATGTGACATGCAGGCCCTTGCAGATAGAAATGATGGAAATCGCTATATGCTAACGGTTATAGATATTTTCTCTAAAATAGCATTTGTAAGGGGCTTAAAAAATAAGAGCGGGGCAGAGGTGACCCTGGCCTTCGACTCTATCTTGAAGGAAGGAGGAGCCCCCAGAAAGTGCAGACTGATTGCGGAAAATAATTTTTTAATAATACTTTTCAGAAACTCATGAAGAAGCACAATATAGTACATTTTGCTACAGGCTCGGATTTGAAAGCTTCAGTTGTTGAACGCTTTAACAGAACTCTGAAGGAGCGGATGTGGCGATATTTTACAGCTCACAACACGCATAGATATATCGATATAGTTCAAGATTTAGTAAAGGGGTACAACAACAGCTACCATAAGAGTATATGATGAAGCCCTCCGAGATCTCTTCTGAAAACTATTTTCAAGTCTTTAAAAATCTGTATGGTTTGTTCCCCCTTCGTCGTAAGATTTGTTTTACATTTTAAATTCATAGTGGGGAACTTGGTGTGTATATCCAAGTTGAGGGGTGTTTTTTCGGCAAAATATATGAGCAAGGTTACAGCGACGAGGTGTCCACCGTTACCAAATGTCTACCGCGCATACAAGTCTACAAGTTTAAAGATTATGACGGGGAGCTTATAGATGGATCTTTTTATGAGAAGGAATTACAGAAGGCACAGTTGGGTAAAGACAAAGTCTTTCACGTGGAGGAGATTCTAGATCAAAAGAGAGAAAGGGGTAAAAAATGGGTGTTGGTCCGCTGGAAAAACTGGCCCCAAAAGTTCAACAGTTGGGTATTAGAGCACGATGTGGTGGAGGCATCAGGGGTTAACATTTACATTTACATTTAAGTCATTTAGCAGACGCTCTTATCCAGAGCGACTTACAAATTGGTGCATTCACCTTATGACATCCAGTAGAACAGTCACTTTACAATAGTGCATCTAAATCTTAAAGGGGAGGGGGGGTGAGAGGGATTACTTATCCTATCCTAGGTATTCCTTAAAGAGGTGGGGTTTCAGGTGTCTCCGGAAGGTGGTGATTGACTCCGCTGTCCTGGCGTCGTGAGGGTGTTTGTTCCACCATTGGGGGGCCAGAGCAGCGAACAGTTTTGACTGGGCTGAGCGGGAGCTGTACTTCCTCAGTGGTAAGGAGGCGAGCAGGCCAGAGGTGGATGAACGCAGTGCCCTTGTTTGGGTGTAGGGCCTGATCAGAGCCTGGAGGTACTGAGGTGCCGTTCCCCTCACAGCTCCGTAGGCAAGCACCATGGTCTTGATGCGAGCTTCAACTGGAAGCCAGTGGAGAGAACGGAGGAGCGGGGTGACGTGAGAGAACTTGGGAAGGTTGAACACCAGACGGGCTGCGGCGTTCTGGATGAGTTGAAGGGGTTTAATGGCACAGGCAGGGAGCCCAGCCAACAGCGAGTTGCAGTAATCCAGACGGGAGATGACCAGTGCCTGGATTAGGACCTGCACCGCTTCCTGTGTGAGGCAGGGTCGTACTCTGCGGATGTTGTAGAGCATGAACCTACAGGAACGGGCCACCGCCTTGATGTTGGTTGAGAACGACAGGGTGTTGTCCAGGATCACGCCAAGGTTCTTAGCGCTCTGGGAGGAGGACACAATGGAGTTGTCAACCGTGATGGCGAGATCATGGAACGGGCAGTCCTTCCCCGGGAGGAAGAGCAGCTCCGTCTTGCAGAGGTTCAGCTTGAGGTGGTGATCCGTCATCCACACTGATATGTCTGCCAGACATGCAGAGATGCGATTCGCCACCTGGTCATCAGAAGGGGGAAAGGAGAAGATTAATTGTGTGTCGTCTGCATAGCAATGATAGGAGAGACCATGTGAGGTTATGACAGAGTCAAGTGACTTGGTGTATAGCGAGAATAGGAGAGGGCCTAGAACAGAGCCCTGGGGGACACCAGTGGTGAGAGCGCGTGGTGAGGAGACAGATTCTCACCACGCCACCTGGTAGGAGCGACCTGTCAGGTAGGACGCAATCCAAGCGTGGGCCGCGCCGGAGATGCCCAACTCGGAGAGTTGTGTACACAGGAGTGCATCATGGAACACAGCGGCTTCTACCTGACTCTCCCCAGTAATGCGTTTTCACATATATATCGTAATAACCAAAGTTTGAATTATACAACCAATTTTCCAAAGCCTATAGCGTTATCAGAGGCCTGGGAAGTAGGTCTCAGCGAGCTTACATACCCCCATAGTTGGTATAATATCAAAGATAAGGACCGTGATTTTTTTTTAAAAAGGATATCGGAACCTGCAAAACATATTACGCTTAAAAAAGGGTTCTATAGAACCGTCGACAGGATCGTCTCAGAGTTTAATGAACTCCTAACCCAGAACAATATGGAAATACTCTTGCTCTACAACCCTATACATAAAAGTCTACAAATCTCAGGGGATGCTGGTGGGGGTATAAAGACCAGCTGTAATTTTTTACAACATATTTTTTTATACTGACATCATATCCTATCAAAGGGTCGGAGACAGTTGTGTGCCCCTCCTGAGAACAGTTCATACAGACAGAAAGGATGGCGATATAGTCACTGTCAACTACGACACTACATACCTGTAAGCAAGAAATATATTGAAAACATTCCGATTGAGCTTAAAACGGATCCGAACGAAAACATTGAATTTACTTATGGTAAAACTCCACTTTAGATCCACAAAAACCTCTCTACATATATAATATAATATTAGTATTATATATTTTTTTATATACATAATTCAAATAAATTTAAAGGGTTATGGACCACCGACATCTCGACCCTAACCGCTATGTCTCATACTATGTTGCTCAATTGGGTAATGGGTTACCCGGCTAGTATGGATCCCCGACCATGTACGGTTCGGGGATAGGAGGTATATTTCGTAACCTCTTTAGGATGGTTTTACCATTTAAGAAGAGAGGCCTCAGCATAGCCAAACCACAGTTAAAATCAGCAGCTAAAAATATAGTGAGGTTGTAGCCAATGCTATGACCAGAAGGGCCGTCACCAGATGTCGAGCATCAAGAAGGCTCGGGGCTTATGTTGTCTCGAAGACCAAAAAAGAGACCTCCGGGTATAAGGCCTGCCCCTAAAAAGCAGAGGTTAACCATTAAAAGAAACTCAGTAAGTCAAAGACGTATTAAAGTGAGGAGGTCTGGACCAAAAACGACAAAAAGAATACTCTACTGTGCCGAATCTCGAGAGTTTCATCTGTTAGGGCCTATACACTCTGACATTTTCTTTCAAGAACGTTTACTCTTAAATTCGGTTGATTTAAGACTAAAATTAACCAGGGCCAATTATGAGTTTTGCTTGATGTCTGCCCAGGACGGGGACTTTAGTTTAAACGTGTTGGGAGCAACGCTTTTTATTTAAAAAGTGTCTGTATCTCCAGCAGTTCGTCTGGGTCACTCACAGGTTTTGATGAAAGGAAAGGCCATTTACCCCTCCAAATAATTACCATGAAAACCTTTAGCATACCTGTGGCCAGTAGAATCTACAGTCAAGAAAACCTTTTTCTAGGCCCTTTACCCTGATACATTATTATAGGATTGGGGGATAACGCCTCTAATACGGGCGGGTTACATAAAAACCCATTTAATTTTCAACACTTCAATGCAGAGTATGTAGCTCTCTGTCAGGATGGACGTCAGGTCCCTGCTAAGGCTTTCCAACTGCAATTTAATAACAACATATCTGTGCGAGAATTTTACAATCTATTCCTGGCTACCGGGAGGCATCGAAAAGATCTCTTTAGATATTGACAGAAATTATTTTTCAGAGGGTTACACATTGTATGCTTTCAATTTATCACCTGATGATGACACCTCAGGAAATCTGTCTGTGGTGTCCCAAGGTCACCTCAGGCTGGAAATGTGTTTCCGTACACCTTTAGCCTGTACCGTTAGCATGATTGTTTATGCATGCTCTGATTCAATCTTGGAAATGAATGCCCGAAGACAGGTCTTAGTGGATTATTATTAAGGATCGTTGAGCAAAGACATGAATACCCAAGAGTTGGAAGGGCTCATGAACCGATTGATTGGAAAAAAAATTTGTGGAGTGTTTGTCACGGCTGTTGAAGGAACTGCACAAAGGTGCAGCGTGGTGAGCGTACATATTATTTTATTTAGAAAAGACGCCGAACAAAACAATAAACACTACAAAACAAACCGTGAAGCTACAGGCTATGTGCCATAAACAAAAGTCAACATCCCACAGGGACAGGTGGGGAAAGGGATACCTAAGTATGGTTCTCAATCAGAGACAACGACAGAGAGCTGTCCCTGATTGAGAACCCTACCCGGCCAAAACATAGAAATACAAATAATAGAACATAGAATAACCACCCCAAACCACACCCTGACCAAACCAAATAGAGACATAAAAAGGATCTCGAAGGTCAGGGCGTGACAGTGTTGGCTTGTGATGAATTGCTTATTGAGAAATGGCCGGAGCGGCCGGCCATGCTTATTGTCAATACCCATCCTAAACACATGCCGGGTGAACATTGGCTAGCTGTGACATTAGAAGACAAAGGAGGAAGAAAAATTTAATTAAATTAAAATTCCTACGGCTTTCCCCCCGGTTTTTCACATTTCCCCAAATCTATTAAAGAATTTTTGCCCAAAAATGACCAAAAACGGATCAAAGATATACTACAGCATTCAAACAAGTGCAAGATTTGTGTCCTTTAAGACGATGTAATCAAGGCCTATGCTCAAGTCAAATGTTTCAAGAATGCCACAAATGTTAAATTGAATTAAATCATAGTCATTCAAAAGTCTAACCACCCTGAGAGATCGGGATTACTGGGTTCGTGCAGATAACCAACAATTTACGACGTTTGGAATGAGACAAACTTGAGGTAATGTAAATAATTCATGAATTCAAAGACTAATTGATCAGATAAAATATCTGAAAAGTTATTTTAGGAAATGATAACTTTGTAATCTGAATATTTTTCCTTGGTCGGGGACTTCCTAGTAATTATGGTTACATGATTAATCTGTCTAATCGCGTAATAACTAATTACAGAGAATCTTTGATAAAAACTACCTGTCTTCAGTTAATGATAGTAAAGACAAGACAACACCCAGGGTTGAGTAAATGTGCTAGGCCTATTGCGAAGCATAGCTTATTACAAGGATTGTGAACGTTTATGAGGTAGGCTTGTTTTTTGCTTATGTTTTCTGATTGCATTAGGCTATCTAGCTTCCTTCTCTGACCCCCACCACTCTGGGGTTGACATATTATTTGCACTACAAGCTCGAGGGTCCTATCGGCTATGACGGATAAATTTGACTGAACAAGTCTGTCATGTTTGTCATTTATTATCATGTCTTGTCCCTGTGCTCCCCATTCTGTTCGTTTCCCTCTGCTGGTCTTATTGGGTTCTTTCCCTCTTTCTATCCCTCTCTCTCCCCCTCCCTCTCTCACTCTCTCGCTCTCTCTTCTCTCTATCGTTCCGTTCCTGCTCCCAGCTGTTCCTATTCCCCTAATCATCATTTAGTCTTCCCACACCTGTTCCCGATCCTTTCCCCTGATTAGAGTCCCTATTTATTCCTTTGTGTTCCGTTCCTGTCCCGTCGGTTCCTTGTTTAGTATTCACCATGCTGTGATTGCGTTTCGCCCTGTCCTGTCGTGTTTTTGCTGTGATTGTGTATCGCCCTGTCCTGTCGTGTTTTTGCCTTCATCAGATGCTGCGTGTGAGCAGGTGTCTCTGTCTACTACGGCCTGCGCCTACCCGAAGCGACCTGCAGTCTGTGGCCGCTTCTCCAGTTATTCCCCTCTACAGACTAGAGGATTTCTGTTATTCCCTGTTTGGACTTAAATAAACTCTGTTTCTGTTAAGTCGCTTTTGGGTCCTCTTTCACCTGCATGACAGAAGGAACCGACCAAAGAATGGACCCAGCGACTTCTGACGCTTGTAACACTGCCGTCGAGATCCAAGGAGCCATGCTCGGCAGACACGAGCAGGAATTGTCTGCTGCTCGCCATGCCGTGGAGGACCTGGCCGCTCAGGTTTCCGACCTCTCTGGACAGTTCCAGAGTCTACGTCTCGTGCCACCTGTTACTTCCTGGCCTGCCGAGTCTCCAGAACCTAGGGTTAATAACCCACCTTGCTACTCCGGGCAGCCCACTGAGTGCCGCTCCTTTCTCACGCAGTGTGAGATTGTGTTCTCTCTCCAACCCAACACATACTCTAGAGAGAGAGCTCGGGTTGCTTACGTCATTTCACTCCTTACTGGCCGGGCTCGAGAATGGGGCACAGCTATCTGGGAGGCAAGGGCTGATTGCTCTAACAAATTCCAGAACTTTAAAGAGGAGATGATTCGGGTTTTTGACCGTTCAGTTTTTGGTGGGGAGGCTTCTAGGGCCCTGGCTTCCTTATGCCAAGGTGAACGGTCCATAACGGATTATTCTATTGAGTTTCGCACTCTTGCTGCCTCTAGTGAGTGGAACGAGCCGGCGCTGCTCGCTCGTTTTCTGGAGGGACTCCACGCAGTGGTTAAGGATGAGATTCTCTCCCGGGACGTTCCTTCAGATGTGGACTCTTTGATTGCTCTCGCCATCCGCATAGAACGACGGGTAGATCTTCGTCACCGGGCTCGTGGAAGAGAGCTCGCATCAACGGTGTTTCCCTGCTCCGCATCGCAACCATCTCCCTCCTCTGGCTTTGAGACTGAGCCCATGCAGCTGGGAGGGATTCGCATCTCGAATAAGGAGAGGGAACGGAGGATCACCAACCGCCTGTGCCTCTATTGCGGAGTTGCTGGACATTTTGTTAATTCATGTCCAGTAAAAGCCAGAGCTCATCTGTAAGCGGAGGGCTACAGGTGAGCGCAACTACTCAAGTCTCTCCATCAAAGTCCTGTACTACTTTGTCGGTCCACCTACGCTGGACCGGTTCGGGTGCTACATGTAGTGCCTTGATAGACTCTGGGGCTGAGGGTTGTTTCATGGACGAAGCATGGGTTCGGAAACATGACATTCCTTTCAGAGAGTTAGAGAAGCCTACGCCCATGTTCGCCTTAGATGGTAGTCATCTTCCCAGTATCAGATTTGAGACACTACCTTTAACCCTCACAGTATCTGGTAACCACAGTGAGACTATTTCTTTTTTGATTTTCCGTTCACCGTTTACACCTGTTGTTTTGGGTCATCCCTGGCTAGTATGTCATAATCCTTCTATTAATTGGTCTAGTAATTCTATCCTATCCTGGAACGTTTCTTGTCATGTGAAGTGTTTAATGTCTGCCATCCCTCCCGTTTCTTCTGTCCCTACTTCTCAGGAGGAACCTGGCGATTTGACAGGAGTGCCGGAGGAATATCATGATCTGCGCACGGTCTTCAGTCGGTCCCGAGCCAACTCCCTTCCTCCTCACCGGTCGTATGATTGTAGTATTGATCTCCTTCCGGGGACCACTCCTCCTCGAGGTAGACTATACTCTCTGTCGGCTCCCGAACGTAAGGCTCTCGAGGATTATTTGTCTGTGTCTCTTGACGCCGGTACCATAGTGCCTTCTTCTTCTCCGGCCGGGGCGGGGTTCTTTTTGTTAAGAAGAAGGACGGTACTCTGCGCCCCTGCGTGGATTATCGAGGGCTGAATGACATAACGGTTAAGAATCGTTATCCGCTTCCCCTTATGTCATCAGCCTTCGAGATTCTGCAGGGAGCCAGGTGCTTTACTAAGTTGGACCTTCGTAACGCTTACCATCTCGTGCGCATCAGAGAGGGGGACGAGTGGAAAACGGCGTTTAACACTCCGTTAGGGCATTTTGAGTACCGGGTTCTGCCGTTCGGTCTCGCCAATGCGCCAGCTGTTTTTCAGGCATTAGTTAATGATGTTCTGAGAGACATGCTGAACATTTTTGTTTTTGTCTATCTTGACGATATCCTGATTTTTTCTCCGTCACTCGAGATTCATGTTCAGCACGTTCGACGTGTTCTACAGCGCCTTTTAGAGAATTGTCTCTACGTTA
The DNA here is from genome assembly GCF_021184085.1 of Oncorhynchus gorbuscha. Lineage (NCBI taxonomy): Eukaryota > Metazoa > Chordata > Actinopteri > Salmoniformes > Salmonidae > Oncorhynchus > Oncorhynchus gorbuscha. The sequence continues at coordinate 26,457,967 of NC_060184.1, read as the reverse complement.
AGGCTGAGAAGTGCTCTTTTCATGTCTCCTCCGTTACTTTTCTCGGTTCCGTTATTTCCGCTGAAGGCATTCAGATGGATTCCGCTAAGGTCCAAGCTGTCAGTGATTGGCCCGTTCCAAGGTCACGTGTCGAGTTGCAGCGCTTTTTAGGTTTCGCTAATTTCTATCGGCGTTTCATTCGTAATTTCGGTCAAGTTGCTGCCCCTCTCACAGCTCTTACTTCTGTCAAGACGTGTTTTAAGTGGTCCGGTTCCGCCCAGGGAGCTTTTGATCTTCTAAAAGAACGTTTTACGTCCGCTCCTATCCTCGTTACTCCTGACGCTTCAGAGGTAGGCGTGGGAGCCATTCTATCCCAGCGCTTCCAGTCTGACGATAAGGTTCATCCTTGCGCTTATTTTTCTCATCGCCTGTCGCCATCTGAGCGCAACTATGATGTGGGTAACCGTGAACTGCTCGCCATCCGCTTAGCCCTAGGCGAATGGCGACAGTGGTTGGAGGGGGCGACCGTTCCTTTTGTCGTTTGGACAGACCATAAGAACCTTGAGTACATCCGTTCTGCCAAACGACTTAATGCCCGTCAAGCTCGTTGGGCGTTGTTTTTCGCTCGTTTCGAGTTTGTGATTTCTTACCGTCCGGGTAGCAAGAACACCAAGCCTGATGCCTTATCCCGTCTGTTTAGTTCTTCTGTGGCTTCTACTGATCCCGAGGGGATTCTTCCTTATGGGCGTGTTGTCGGGTTAACAGTCTGGGGAATTGAAAGACAGGTTAAGCAAGCACTCACGCACACTGCGTCGCCGCGCGCTTGTCCTAGTAACCTCCTTTTCGTTCCTGTTTCCACTCGTCTGGCTGTTCTTCAGTGGGCTCACTCTGCCAAGTTAGCTGGTCATCCCGGTGTTCGAGGCACTCTTGCGTCTATTCGCCAGCGCTTTTGGTGGCCGACTCAGGAGCGTGACACGCGCCGTTTCGTGGCTGCTTGTTCGGACTGCGCGCAGACTAAGTCGGGTAACTCTCCTCCTGCCGGTCGTCTCAGACCGCTCCCCATTCCTTCTCGACCATGGTCTCACATTGCCTTAGACTTCATTACCGGTCTGCCTTTGTCTGCGGGGAAGACTGTGATTCTGACGGTTGTCGATAGGTTCTCTAAGGCGGCACATTTCATTCCCTCGCTAAACTTCCTTCCGCTAAGGAGACGGCACAAATCATTATTGAGAATGTATTCAGAATTCATGGCCTCCCGTTAGACGCCGTTTCAGACAGAGGCCCGCAATTCACGTCACAGTTTTGGAGGGAGTTCTGTCGTTTGATTGGTGCGTCCGTCAGTCTCTCTTCCGGGTTTCATCCCCAGTCTAACGGTCAAGCAGAGAGGGCCAATCAGACGATTGGTCGCATACTACGCAGCCTTTCTTTCAGAAACCCTGCGTCTTGGGCAGAACAGCTCCCTGGGCAGAATACGCTCACAATTCGCTTCCTTCGTCTGCTACCGGGTTATCTCCGTTTCAGAGTAGTCTGGGTTACCAGCCTCCTCTGTTCTCATCCCAGCTTGCCGAGTCCAGCGTTCCCTCCGCTCAAGCGTTTGTCCAACGTTGTGAGCGCACCTGGAGGAGGGTGAGGTCTGCACTTTGCCGTTACAGGGCACAGACGGTGAGAGCCGCCAATAAACGCAGGATTAAGAGTCCAAGGTATTGTTGCGGCCAGAGAGTGTGGCTTTCCACTCGCAACCTTCCTCTTACGACAGCTTCTCGTAAGTTGACTCCGCGGTTCATTGGTCCGTTCCGTGTCTCCCAGGTCGTCAATCCTGTCGCTGTGCGACTGCTTCTTCCGCGACATCTTCGTCGCGTCCATCCTGTCTTCCATGTCTCCTGTGTTAAGCCCTTTCTTCGCACCCCCGTTCGTCTTCCCTCCCCCTCCCGTCCTTGTCGAGAGCGCACCTATTTACAAGGTACATAAGATCATGGACATGCGTTCTCGGGGACGGGGTCACCAATACTTAGTGGATTGGGAGGGTTACGGTCCTGAGGAGAGGAGTTGGGTTCCGTCTCGGGACGTGCTGGACCGTTCACTCATCGATGATTTCCTCCGTTGCCGCCAGGATTCCTCCTCGAGTGCGCCAGGAGGCGCTCGGTGAGTGGGGGTACTGTCATGTTTGTCATTTATTATCATGTCTTGTCCCTGTGCTCCCCATTCTGTTCGTTTCCCTCTGCTGGTCTTATTGGGTTCTTTCCCTCTTTCTATCCCTCTCTCTCCCCTCCCTCTCTCACTCTCTCGCTCTCTCTTCTCTCTATCGTTCCGTTCCTGCTCCCAGCTGTTCCTATTCCCCTAATCATCATTTAGTCTTCCCACACCTGTTCCCGATCCTTTCCCCTGATTAGAGTCCCTATTTATTCCTTTGTGTTCCGTTCCTGTCCCGTCGGTTCCTTGTTTAGTATTCACCATGCTGTGATTGCGTTTCGCCCTGTCCTGTCGTGTTTTTGCTGTGATTGTGTATCGCCCTGTCCTGTCGTGTTTTTGCCTTCATCAGATGCTGCGTGTGAGCAGGTGTCTCTGTCTACTACGGCCTGCGCCTACCCGGAGCGACCTGCAGTCTGTGGCCGCTTCTCCAGTTATTCCCCTCTACAGACTAGAGGATTTCTGTTATTCCCTGTTTGGACTTAAATAAACTCTGTTTCTGTTAAGTCGCTTTTGGGTCCTCTTTCACCTGCATGACAAAGTCATTCCAGCAGGGCTATAAATTGTTCAAGGTCTGCTTCACCATTGGGTAAAATAAGAGATACAGTGTTATGCAGGCTATCTCCACAAATGTCCAACTGTAAGACATCACGAAGTTCGCCATAATCTCTTGCCCTGTCTAACAGTACATTCAGAGTATCCAATATCATCACATAAAACACCACATAGTCAAGATTCTGATTCACCCATGTGAAATTGAAAAACTGTCGAATCTCTGTATTGTTGAATTTATTTCGGTACACAACCCGGACACTTCTATCAATACCATCTCCTTCCTGATTTATTAGACAATTTTCCAATTCCTCAAAAACATTGTATTGCGTTTGAGACTCTTCGGACATGGGCGTTAATGGCGGGGGTCTGTGGGGTGTCCGGTGTAGAAGATCTAATGCTCTCATTCATCTGGTTAATTAACGATATGAGGGCGTTGGGGATCTGTGATAACCGGTTTTCATCGGTCGCCCCTGACTCATGCCTTTCGTGCAGAGGGGTTGGTAGCTGTTTCACTAGCCACTAGCCGGCATTTATTTAATTCATAATATTTAGTACATACCTTTTTAAAACATCTTATAACTACTCCACAACAATTTTACTGCGCAATATTGAAACAAGCACACGTCTGCAGACCAGTTCTTCCATTGCATATCCAGGCAGGGTTGTACCACTCAGGGCCTGTTCAATTTGACAGAGCGCTAGCCTTATCTTAAGCCATTCTCTCATACGCAGCGCAGGAGAAAAACTTCCGGGTTTTGCATGATAAAGAGGTTTGGGGCCGTAGTTTGTGAATATCTTAACAGTAGAATCCTCAGGTTGGAATATGTAAGACATATGTCCCTCACTCGTACCCAAAACTCCTTTAAAACATTCAGGGGCCTCATGTAAAATGCCCTCGATGCTTTTATCATTGGGTTTGTGACAAGAGACGCATAGCACCCCGAGAATTGGCCTAGGAGACATAATTTTCTGTTTAATGTTCTGGGTTTTATTTTTAAAATCTTGTTTAATGTTCTGGGGCCGTATGTCTTGTTCTGGGATTTATTTATAATGCGTCTGCCGCAACAACAACCCAATAAAATAGGGTGGGTGTGGGGTCACCCTCGTTTAAATGTTCAATGCCGATCCTGTCGACGGTTCTATAGAACCCTTTTTTACGTGTAATATGTTTTGCAGGTTCCGATATCCTTTAAAAAAATGATCACGGTCCTTATCTTTGATATTATACCAAGTTCAACCAGGACCCTACACATCAATCATCATGACAACTTCAAAGAAATAGATTCAATATAGATATAAAATAACACACCCTCTAACACGTGATACCAGGAACAGGATGTCCTGGCCGGATGCCCATATTTGGGCATGTACGCTCATCCGAACATAGAGTCATCAATCAAAATTTTGACCCGTGCCATCTACTTTATTCTCTCTTTTAAGTAATGTTGAAGGACATGTTTTAGGTTAGGCTTATAGCTGTCTGGGCAGTGATCTAAACCAAAACATTGCTGCTTTTATTTTTAGGGTCTATACTTGACTTTTCTCTTTTTTATCCATTACATAACAGAGGTGCCAAGGTTGATGAGGTACTACACCATCACCACTGGCAATACTATGGATTCTCATATCCAGTTTATGAGACAACTTGGAGGAGGCTTCACTGAAGTGATGTCACCAGAGCAGAGTGATGTCATCATGGCTTTCTGACCTATCCTCTCTCGTGCTGGTACTGATATTGAGGCAGCACTGCAGCAGATTCCAGGTAGCCAATGCCCAAAGTATCCTCCAAAACTATATTATTGTCTCTTCTATCTGTTCTATTTCCATATCAGAGTTGATGTAGATTGAACATCAGTGAGCGCGAGAGTGGGGTGACCTGGGGAGTTCTGAGGTACCGGAACGCATGAAAAAAACCACCTTTATAATAAAGCATTGCATGCATGTCCTCACATTTCCGTAGTGATATAGAGCAGTAGAGCAGAGGCACTTACAGAAGTTGCAGACATAGAGAACATTTTAGTAGCCTTGCATCCGAGAAAGATTTGGCCTTTTATAAATGCATTTCATGCAATTCTACTTCATTTTACATGACTGGAGATTTTGGCAGAATATATTGTAATACTGCACAAATTATGGAAATGGCAGGCTACTTTGACACTGACAAACTGATAATATGAGATCAATAAAAATGACTTTGTCTTGAATCCATCAATAGCCTAGGTTTAAGTGTGTGGAGACTCATAATGCAGGCTACACTGTGAGGATGAAATTATAGTCCTAAAATTCCTTACTCACCCAATGATGTACAGTTTACTTACTGGAGATGGCCAATGCATTCATTCCAAAATCCTATCCTCTTTTGTAAAACAATATTTTGATGTTGATCAAATATTTTGTTCTCCTACAGCAGACGGATAAGTCTTCTCTTTTCAGCAGGAACGATTCGCTTTACAACCTGTGTTTTCCCTCAATTGTATTTGAAATATTGCTAAAGGCCTGTTTTGTCTGCATGCTGTTTTTTCACTGGCAGATTTGCTGCGAGTTCCCGACTGTAGGCTATTCCTTGTTTTTGGGCTATAATCCACAGATAGACTATTTTAAATAAAAGCTATTGATCCTCCGTGGCTAAATTATAGGTCTTCTCATGGTGTAGTAGGCTATTCTGAATGATTTCATTTATTTCTGATTAGACAGCAGTAATTCTATAACTTTGTCAAATGTATTTAAATTAATCAGGGGTGCTGCAGTTCCTTCAGAACCCTTCGCGCGGCTATTGCTATTAGGAAAGAAATTATAAAGTGCAACGCTGGAGAGATGAGAGTTGTAGGCTCATGTCTATCAGAGCAGAGAGGGAGATAGGTCACAGAAAGTGAATCTCATTATAGTTATGTGAGAGATACTGGCTTGCGAGAGATACTGGCTTCCACTCAGACGACACTGTACCTGACAGCAGCAGACTAGTGACCAGAGGTGATGTAATACTCACAGTGGACTGTCTCTTCCATGAGAGCCAGGGACTATTGGAGTGTCATCGCAATGAAGCAGCAGTCAAAGAGATTTTAAAGAAGACCAGTATACATCTTAAGGTTGTCATGCAGGTGAAAGAGGACCCAAAAGCGACTTGGCGAAAACAGAGTCTTTAATCCAGTAAAGTGAATACAAACAAAAAACACAACTTTCACTCGAAATGACGAGGACCAACTGGAGACTCGATCTTGAACAGCAGGTGAACAGCAGGTTGCCTCGGGAAGGCACTCGAACCAGACAGACTCAGACACCTGCTCACCACGCAGCATCTGAGGAAAACACGACACGACAGGGCGATACACAATCACAGCACGGTGAATTCTAAACAAGGAACCGACAGGACAGGAACGGAACACAAAGGAAGAAATAGGGACTCTAATCAGGGGAAAGGATCGGGAACAGGTGTGGGAAGACTAAATGATGATTAGGGGAATAGGAACAGCTGGGAGCAGGAACGGAACGATAGAGAGAAGAGAGAGCGAGAGAGTGAGAGAGGGAGGGGAGAGAGAGGGATAGAAAGAGGGAAAGAACCTAATAAGACCAGCAGAGGGAAACGAATAGAATGGGGAGCACAGGGACAAGACATGATAATAAATGACAAACATGACAGTACCCCCCACTCACCGAGCGCCTCCTGGCGCACTCGAGGAGGAATCCTGGCGGCAACGGAGGAAATCATCGATGAGTGAACGGTCCAGCACGTCCCGAGACGGAACCCAACTCCTCTCCTCAGGACCGTAACCCTCCCAATCCACTAAGTATTGGTGACCCCGTCCCCGAGAACGCATGTCCATGATCTTATGTACCTTGTAAATAGGTGCGCTCTCGACAAGGACGGGAGGGGGGAGGGAAGACGAACGGGGTGCGAAGAAAGGGCTTGACACAGGAGACATGGAAGACAGGATGGACGCGACGAAGATGTCGCGGAAGAAGCAGTCGCACAGCGACAGGATTGACGACCTGGGAGACACGGAACGGACCAATGAACCGCGGAGTCAACTTACGAGAAGCTGTCGTAAGAGGAAGGTTGCGAGTGGAAAGCCACACTCTCTGGCCGCAACAATACCTTGGACTCTTAATCCTGCGTTTATTGGCGGCTCTCACAGTCTGTGCCCTGTAACGGCAAAGTGCAGACCTCACCCTCCTCCAGGTGCGCTCACAACGTTGGACAAACGCTTGAGCGGAGGGAACGCTGGACTCGGCAAGCTGGGATGAGAACAGAGGAGGCTGGTAACCCAGACTACTCTGAAACGGAGATAACCCGGTAGCAGACGAAGGAAGCGAATTGTGAGCGTATTCTGCCCAGGGGAGCTGTTCTGCCCAAGACGCAGGGTTTCTGAAAGAAAGGCTGCGTAGTATGCGACCAATCGTCTGATTGGCCCTCTCTGCTTGACCGTTAGACTGGGGATGAAACCCGGAAGAGAGACTGACGGACGCACCAATCAAACGACAGAACTCCCTCCAAAACTGTGACGTGAATTGCGGGCCTCTGTCTGAAACGGCGTCTAACGGGAGGCCATGAATTCTGAATACATTCTCGATAATGATTTGTGCCGTCTCCTTAGCGGAAGGAAGTTTAGCGAGGGGAATGAAATGTGCCGCCTTAGAGAACCTATCGACAACCGTAAGAATCACAGTCTTCCCCGCAGACAAAGGCAGACCGGTAATGAAGTCTAGGGCGATGTGAGACCATGGTCGAGAAGGAATGGGGAGCGGTCTGAGACGACCGGCAGGAGGAGAGTTACCCGACTTAGTCTGCGCGCAGTCCGAACAAGCAGCCACGAAACGGCGCGTGTCACGCTCCTGAGTCGGCCACCAAAAGCGCTGGCGAATAGACGCAAGAGTGCCTCGAACACCGGGATGACCAGCTAACTTGGCAGAGTGAGCCCACTGAAGAACAGCCAGACGAGTGGAAACAGGAACGAAAAGGAGGTTACTAGGACAAGCGCGCGGCGACGCAGTGTGCGTGAGTGCTTGCTTAACCTGTCTTTCAATTCCCCAGACTGTTAACCCGACAACACGCCCATAAGGAAGAATCCCCTCGGGATCAGTAGAAGCCACAGAAGAACTAAACAGACGGGATAAGGCATCAGGCTTGGTGTTCTTGCTACCCGGACGGTAAGAAATCACAAACTCGAAACGAGCGAAAAACAACGCCCAACGAGCTTGACGGGCATTAAGTCGTTTGGCAGAACGGATGTACTCAAGGTTCTTATGGTCTGTCCAAACGACAAAAGGAACGGTCGCCCCTCCAACCACTGTCGCCATTCGCCTAGGGCTAAGCGGATGGCGAGCAGTTCACGGTTACCCACATCATAGTTGCGCTCAGATGGCGACAGGCGATGAGAAAAATAAGCGCAAGGATTAACCTTATCGTCAGACTGGAAGCGCTGGGATAGAATGGCTCCCACGCCTACCTCTGAAGCGTCAACCTCGACAATGAATTGTCTAGTGACGTCAGGAGTAACGAGGATAGGAGCGGACGTAAAACGTTCTTTTAGAAGATCAAAAGCTCCCTGGGCGGAACCGGACCACTTAAAACACGTCTTGACAAAAGTAAGAGCTGTGAGAGGGGCAGCAACTTGACCGAAATTACGAATGAAACGCCGATAGAAATTAGCGAAACCTAAAAAGCGCTGCAACTCGACACGTGACCTTGGAACGGGCCAATCACTGACAGCTTGGACCTTAGCGGAATCCATCTGAATGCCTTCAGCGGAAATAACGGAACCGAGAAAAGTAACGGAGGAGACATGAAAAGAGCACTTCTCAGACTTTACGTAGAGACAATTCTCTAAAAGGCGCTGTAGAACACGTCGAACGTGCTGAACATGAATCTCGAGTGACGGAGAAAAAATCAGGATATCGTCAAGATAGACAAAAACAAAGATGTTCAGCATGTCTCTCAGAACATCATTAACTAATGCCTGAAAAACAGCTGGCGCATTGGCGAGACCAAACGGCAGAACCCGGTACTCAAAATGCCCTAACGGAGTGTTAAACGCCGTTTTCCACTCGTCCCCCTCTCTGATGCGCACGAGATGGTAAGCGTTACGAAGGTCCAACTTAGTAAAGCACCTGGCTCCCTGCAGAATCTCGAAGGCTGATGACATAAGGGGAAGCGGATAACGATTCTTAACCGTTATGTCATTCAGCCCTCGATAATCCACGCAGGGGCGCAGAGTACCGTCCTTCTTCTTAACAAAAAGAACCCCGCCCCGGCCGGAGAGGAAGAAGGCACTATGGTACCGGCGTCAAGAGACACAGACAAATAATCCTCGAGAGCCTTACGTTCGGGAGCCGACAGAGAGTATAGTCTACCCCGAGGAGGAGTGGTCCCCGGAAGGAGATCAATACTACAATCATACGACCGGTGAGGAGGAAGGGAGTTGGCTCGGGACCGACTGAAGACCGTGCGCAGATCATGATATTCCTCCGGCACTCCTGTCAAATCGCCAGGTTCCTCCTGAGAAGTAGGGACAGAAGAAACGGGAGGGATGGCAGACATTAAACACTTCACATGACAAGAAACGTTCCAGGATAGGATAGAATTACTAGACCAATTAATAGAAGGATTATGACATACTAGCCAGGGATGACCCAAAACAACAGGTGTAAACGGTGAACGAAAAATCAAAAAAGAAATAGTCTCACTGTGGTTACCAGATACTGTGAGGGTTAAAGGTAGTGTCTCAAATCTGATACTGGGAAGATGACTACCATCTAAGGCGAACATGGGCGTAGGCTTCTCTAACTCTCTGAAAGGAATGTCATGTTTCCGAACCCATGCTTCGTCCATGAAACAACCCTCAGCCCCAGAGTCTATCAAGGCACTACATGTAGCACCCGAACCGGTCCAGCGTAGATGGACCGACAAAGTAGTACAGGATCTTGATGGAGAGACTTGAGTAGTTGCGCTCACCTGTAGCCCTCCGCTTACAGATGAGCTCTGGCTTTTACTGGACATGAATTAACAAAATGTCCAGCAACTCCGCAATAGAGGCACAGGCGGTTGGTGATCCTCCGTTCCCTCTCCTTAGTCGAGATGCGAATCCCTCCCAGCTGCATGGGCTCAGACTCTGAGCCAGAGGAGGGAGATGGTTGCGATGCGGAGCAGGGAAACACCGTTGATGCGAGCTCTCTTCCACGAGCCCGGTGACGAAGATCTACCCGTCGTTCTATGCGGATGGCGAGAGCAATCAAAGAGTCCACATCTGAAGGAACCTCCCGGGAGAATCTCATCCTTAACCACTGCGTGGAGTCCCTCCAGAAAACGAGCGAGCAGCGCCGGCTCGTTCCACTCACTAGAGGCAGCAAGAGTGCGAAACTCAATAGAATAATCCGTTATGGACCGTTCACCTTGGCATAAGGAAGCCAGGGCCCTAGAAGCCTCCCTACCAAAAACTGAACGGTCAAAAACCCGAATCATCTCCTCTTTAAAGTTCTGGAACTTGTTAGAGCAATCAGCCCTTGCCTCCCAGATAGCTGTGCCCCATTCTCGAGCCCGGCCAGTAAGGAGTGAAATGACGTAAGCAACCCGAGCTCTCTCTCTAGAGTATGTGTTGGGTTGGAGAGAGAACACAATCTCACACTGCGTGAGAAAGGAGCGGCACTCAGTGGGCTGCCCGGAGTAGCAAGGTGGGTTATTAACCCTAGGTTCTGGAGGCTCGGCAGGCCAGGAAGTAACAGGTGGCACGAGACGTAGACTCTGGAACTGTCCAGAGAGGTCGGAAACCTGAGCGGCCAGGTTCTCCACGGCATGGCGAGCAGCAGACAATTCCTGCTCGTGTCTGCCGAGCATGGCTCCTTGGATCTCGACGGCAGTGTAACGAGCGTCTGAAGTCGCTGGGTCCATTCCTTGGTCGGTTCCTTCTATCATGCAGGTGAAAGAGGACCCAAAAGCGACTTGGCGAAAACAGAGTCTTTAATCCAGTAAAGTGAATACAAACAAAAAACACAACTTTCACTCGAAATGACGAGGACCAACTGGAGACTCGATCTTGAACAGCAGGTGAACAGCAGGTTGCCTCGGGAAGGCACTCGAACCAGACAGACTCAGACACCTGCTCACCACGCAGCATCTGAGGAAAACACGACACGACAGGGCGATACACAATCACAGCACGGTGAATTCTAAACAAGGAACCGACAGGACAGGAACGGAACACAAAGGAAGAAATAGGGACTCTAATCAGGGGAAAGGATCGGGAACAGGTGTGGGAAGACTAAATGATGATTAGGGGAATAGGAACAGCTGGGAGCAGGAACGGAACGATAGAGAGAAGAGAGAGCGAGAGAGTGAGAGAGGGAGGGGGAGAGAGAGGGATAGAAAGAGGGAAAGAACCTAATAAGACCAGCAGAGGGAAACGAATAGAATGGGGAGCACAGGGACAAGACATGATAATAAATGACAAACATGACAAAGGTATTAATTCATCACCAACATTTTGAATTTCACTCTGCTAATTTTGTACTATGAGAGCTAAAGATAATGTTTTAATCTTTCTTTTACAGACTGAATCTGGATCTGTATGTATGGGTCTGCTCAGGGCATGGAAAAATATTGTAAATTACAAAATACATCAGAAATATACTGTATTATACCCTCTCAACTAACTTTCATATTGGATATTTTTTTACAAGCAGGGTCTAACTTTATTTTCATGATTTCTTCTTTTGTATTGTTGGTCAAAGTCCTATTCAGAGGTCTACATGTTGCTAGTAATGTAGTAAATATACAGTACAACCTCCATACTATTCTGAGGGTTCTGAAGCCAATGTGTCTTTTTCCAATTGTTTTAATTTCCAGATGGCGTGTTCCTGGATCCTTGGTTGCATCAGGGCAGTCAGGTGTTGTAAGTCTATTATTATTTTTAAAAAATTCTACAACATTACACTATTTTCAGTAACTTTTATACGGTGCATTCGGACAATTTTCAGACCCCATGACTTTTTCCAGATTTTGTTACAATACAGCCTTATTCTAAATTGGATTAAATATTTTTTTCCCCTCATCAATCAACACACAATACCCCATAATGACAAAGCAAAAACAGGTTAAATAAAAAAATGTAAATATCACATTTACATAAGTATTCAGACCCTTTACTCAGTACTTTGTTGAAGCACCTTTGGCAGCGATTATAGTCTTGAGTCTTCTTGGGTATGATGCTACAAGTTTGGCACACCTTTATTTGGGGAGTTTCTCCCATTTTTCCCTGCAGATCCTCTCAAGATCTGTCAGGTTGGATGGGGAGTGTCGCTGCACAGCTGTTTTCAGGTCCCTCCAGAGATGGTCGATTGGGTTCAAGTCCGGACTTTGGCTCGGCCACTCAAGCACATTCGGGGACATGTCCCGAAGCCACTCTTGCGTTGTCTTGGCTGTGTGTTTAGGGTCATTGTCCTGATGGACGTTGAACCTTCGCCCCGGTCTGAGGTCCTGAGTGCTCTGTAGCAGGTTTTCATCAAGGATCTCTCTGTACTTTGCACAGTTCATCTTTCCCTCGATCCTGACTAGTCTCCCAGTCCCTGCCGCTGAAAAACATCCCCACATCATGCTGGTTCCAGGTTTCCTCCAGATGTGACGCTTAGCATTCAGGTCAAGCAGTTCAATCTTGGTTTCATCATACCAGAGAATCTGTTTCTCATGGTCTGAGAGTCTTCACGTGCCTTTTGGCAAACTCCAAGTGGGCTGTCAAGTGCCTTTTATTGAAAAGTGGCTTCCGCCTGGCCACTCTACCATAAAGACCTGATTGGTGGAGTGTTGTGAAGATGGTTATGCTTCTGGAAGGTTCTCCCATATCCACAGAGGAACTCTGGAGATCATCAGGTTCTTGATCACCTCCCTGACCAAGGCTAATCTCCAATAATTACTCAGTTTAGCCAGGCGGCCAGCTCTAAGAATAGCCTTGTGTAACGGATGTGAAACGGCTAGCTTAGTTAGCGGTGTGCGCTAAATAGCGTTTCAATCAGTTACGTCACTTGCTCTGAGACCTTGAAGTAGTAGTTCCCCTTGCTCTGCAAGGGCCGCGGCTTTTGTGGAGCGATGGGTAACGATGCTTTGAGGGTGACTGTTGTCGATGTGTGCAGAGGGTCCCTGGTTCACGCCCGGGTATGGGCGAGGGGACGGACGTAAAGTTATTCTGTTACATTGATGCTGTTGACCCGGATTACTGGTTGCTGCGGAAAAAGGAGGAAGGTCAAAAGGGGGGTGAGTGTAACGGATGTGAAACGGCTAGCTTAGTTAGCGGTGTGCGCTAAATAGTGTTTCAATCAGTTACGTCACTTGCTCTGAGACCTTGAAGTAGTAGTTCCCCTTGCTCTGCAAGGGCCGCGGCTTTTGTGGAGCGATGGGTAATGATTCTTTGTGGGTGACTGTTGTTGATGTGTGCAGAGGGTCCCTGGTTCGCGCCTGGGTATGGGCGAGGGGACGGACGTAAAGTTATTCTGTTACACTTGGTGGTTCCAAACTTCTGCCATTTAAAAATGATGGAGGCCACTGTGTTCTTGGGGACCTTCAATACTGCAGACATTTGTTCGTACCCTTCCCCAGATCTGTGCTTTGACATAATTCTGTCTCTGAGCTCTACAGACAATTTCTTCAACCTCATGGCTTGCTTTTTGCTCTGTCATGGGCTGTCAACTGTGGGAACTTATATAGACAGGTGTGTGCCATTACAAATAATGTCCAATCAATTTAAAAAAAAATGTGTTATTTAACCTTTATTTAACCAGGTAGGCTAGTTGAGAAAAAGTTCTAATTTTCAACTGCGACCTGGCCAAGATAAAGCAAAGCAGTTCGCACACAACAACACAGAGTTACATATGGAATAAACAAACATACAATCAATAATACAGTAGAAAAATCTATATACAGCATGTGCAAATGAGGTAGGATAAGAGAGTAAAGGCAATTCATAGGCCATGGTGGCGAAGGAATTACAATATAGCAATTAAACACTGGAATGGTAGGGTGTGCAGAAGATGAATGTGCATGTAGAGATATGTGGGTGCAAAGGAGCAAGATAAAAAAATACAGTATGGGGATGAGGTAGATTGGATGGGCTATTTACAGATGAGCTATGTACAGGTCTAGTAATCTGTGAGCTCCTCTGACAGCTGGTGCTTATAGCTAGTGGGGGAGGTAAGAGTCTCCAGCTTCAGAGATGTTTACAGTTCATTCCAGTCATTGGCAGCAAAGAACTGGAAGGAGAGGCGGCCTAAGGAAGAATTGGCTTTGGGGGTGACCAGTGAGATATATCTGCTGGAGCACGTGTTACGGGTGGGTGCTGCTACTGTGACAAGTGAGCTGAGATAAGGCGGGACTTTACCTAGCAGAGACTTGTAGATGACCTGGAGTCAGTGGGTTCGGCGACGAGTATGAAGTGAGGGCCAGCCAACGAGAGCATACAGGTCGCAGTGGTGGGTAGTATATGGGGCTTTGGTGACAAAACCGATGGCACTGTGATAGACTGCATCCAATTTGTTGAGTAGAGCGTTGGAGGCTATTTTGTAAATGACATCGCCGAAGTCGAGGATTGGTAGGATGGTCAGTTTTACAAGGGTATGTTTGGCAGCATGAGTGAAGGATGCTTTGTTGTCAAATAGGAAGCTGATTCTAGATTTAATTTTTGATTGGAGATGTTTAATGTGAGTCTGGAAGGAGAGATTACAGTCTAACCAGACACCTATGTGCAGTCGGGCAAAAAAGTATTTAGTCAGCCACCAATTAAAAAGGTGAGAGAGGCCTGTAATTTTCATCATAGGTACACTTCAACTATGACAGACAAAATGAGAAAAAAACATCCAGAAAATCACATTGTAGGATTATTAATGAATTTATTTGCAAATTATGGTGGAAAATAAGTCTTTGGTCAAGAACAAAAGTTTATCTCAATACTTTGTTATATACCCTTTGTTGGCAATGACAGAGGTCAAACATTTTCTGTAAGTCTTCACAAGGTTTTCACACACTGTTGCCGGTATTTTGGCCCATTCCTCCATGCAGATCTCCTCTAGAGCAGTGATGTTTTGGGGCTGTTGCTGGGCAACGCAGACTTTCAACTCCCTCCAAAGATTTTCTATGGGGTTGAGATCTGGAGACTGGCTAGGCCACTCCAGGACCTTGAAATGCTTCTTACGAAGCCACTCCTTCGTTGCCCGGGCTGTGTTTGGGATCATTGTCATGCTGAAAGACCCAGCCACGTTTCATATTCAATGCCATTGCTGATGGAAGGAGGTTTTCACTCAAAATCTCATGATACATGGCCCCATTCATTCTTTCCTTTACACGGATCAGTCGTCCTGGTCCCTTTCCAGAAAAACAGCCCCAAAGCATGATGCTTCCACCCCCATGCTTCACAGTAGGTATGGTGTTCTTTGGATGCAACTTTGTCCTCCAAACACGACGAGTTGAGTTTCTACTAAAAAGTTCTATTTTGGTTTCATCTGACCATATGACATTCTCCCAATCTTCTTCTGGATCATCCAAATGTTCTCTAGCAAACTTCAGACGGGCCTGGACATGTACTGGCTTAAGCAGGGGGACACGTCTGGCACTGCAGGATTTGAGTCCCTGGCGGCGTAGTGTGTTACTGATGGTAGGCTTTGTTACTTTGGTCCCAGCTCTCTGCAGGTCATTCACTAGGTCCCCCTGTGTGGTTCTGGGATTTTTGCTCACCGTTCTTGTGATCATTTTGACCCCACGGGGTGAGATCTTGCGTGGAGCCCCAGATTGAGGGAAATTATCAGTGGTCTTGTATGTCTTCCATTTCCTAATAATTGCTCCCACAGTTGATTTCTTCAAACCAAGCTGCTTACCTATTGCAGATTCAGTCTTCCCAGCCTGGTGCAGGTCTACAATTTTGTTTATGGTGTCCTTTGACAGCTCTTTTGTCTTGGCCATAGTGGAGTTTGGAGTGTGAATGTTTGAGGTTGTGGACAGGTGTCTTTTATACTGATAACAAGTTCAAACAGGTGCCGTTAATACAGGTAACGAGTGGAGGACAGAGGAGCCTCTTAAAGAAGAAGTTACAGGTCTGTGATGATTGATTGAATATGTCCGTGAACATACCAGCCAGCTGGTCTGCGCATGCTCTGAGGACTCGGCTAGGGATGCCGTCTGGGCCGGCAGCCTCGCGAGGGTTAACACGTTTAAATGTTTTACTCCTGTTTGCTCCGGTGAAGGAGAGCCCGCAGGTTTTGGTAGCGGGCCGTGTCAGTGGCACTGTGCTGTCCTCAAAGCGAGCAAAGAAGTTGTTTAATTGGTCTGGGAGCAAGACGTCGGTGTCCTCGACAGGGCTTGTTTTCTTTTTGTAATCCGTGATTGACTGTAGACCCTGCCACATGCATCTCGTGTCTGAGCCGTTGAATTGTGACTCTACTTTGTCTCTAAACTGACACTTTGCTTGTTTGATTGCCTTGCTGAGAAAATAGCTACACTGTTTGTATTCGGTCATGTTTCCGTTCGCCTTGCCATGATTGAAAGCAGTGGTTCGCGCTTTCAGTTTTGCGTGAACGCTGCCATCAATCCATGGTTTCCGGTTGGGGAAGGTTTTAATTGTCTCCGTGGGTACAACATCACACTTGCTAATTAACTCAATGTTGTCGTCTGAGGCTATCCGGAACACATACCAGTCTATGTGATCGAAACAATCTTGAAACGTGGAATCTGACTGGTCAGACCAGCGTTGAACAGACCTGAGCACGGGCATTTCCTGTTTTAGTTTCTGTCTATAGGCTGGGAGCAACAAAATGGAGTCGTGATCAGATTTGCCAAAAGGAGGGCGAGGGAGGGCTTTGCATGCGTCGTGGGAAGTTAGAGGAGCAATGATCCAGAATGCTGCCAGCCCGGGTCGCGCATTCGATATGCTGATCAAATTTAGGGAGCCTTGTTTTCAGATTGTCTTTGTTAAAATTCTCATTCACCTAATTTATTTTACTAGGCAAGTCAGATAAGAACAAATTCTTATTTTCAATGATATCCTAGGGGGCAAAAAAGTATTGGGTAGTGGGTTTATTGCCTGTTCAGGGGCAGAACGACAGTTTTGTAGCTTGTCAGCTCAGGGATTTGAACTTGCAACCTTTCGGTTACTAGTCCAACGCTCTAACCACTAGGCTACCCTGCCACACCTAAGGGCTCTGTTTACCTTGGCTCCCATGCAGGCCCATCCGGATCCCTCTTTGGCGTTCACAGTGGAGGTGGACGCGTCCAAGGCTGGGATAGGAGCCGTGCTCTCTCAGCGCTCGGGTACGCCACAGAAGCTCCGCCCCTGTGCCTTCTTCTCGAGGAAGCTCAGCCAGGTGGAGCAAAACTATGACGTGGGGGACCGGGAGCTGTTGGCTGTCGTCAAGGCTTTGAAGGCGTGGAGACATTGGCTTGAGGGGGGTAGAGGGCAGCATTCGGAATTTTGGATGAAAAGCGTGCCCAAATTAAACTGCCTGCTACTTGTTAGTTAGATTACTTGTTGGTTATCACTGCATTGTAGGAACTAGAAGCACAAGCATTTCGCTACACTCGCATTAACATCTGCTAACCATGTGTATGTGACAAATAAAATTTGATTTGATTTGATTTGGCCCATAAGCTAGGATATGCATATAATTAGTAGATTTGGCTGGAAAACACTCTAAAGTTTCCAAAACTGTTAAAATAATGTCTGTCAGTATAACAACTGATATGGTAGGCGAAAACCCGAGGACAATCCAACCAGGATGTATTATTATTGTGAAAGGCTGTTTTTCCATTGAAAGCCTATCCACCATACAAATACTTAGGACCCAGTTCACAATCTCTATGGCTTCCTCTACACGTGACCCGTCTTTAGGCATTGTTTCAAGCTTTTACTTTGAAAAATGAGGGAGATACACTGCTTTCAATGAGAGGTCAGTGGACATTTCCAGACATGAACCAAGCGCGTGATCGGGAATGTGCATTTCTTGTTTACCTTTTCCATTGAAGAAGCTTTTGTCCAGTTGAAATATTGATTATTTATGACAAAAACAACCTGAGGATTGATTTTAAACATCGTTTGACATGTTTATACTATCTTTTATTGTACCTTTTAAAACTTTTCGTCTTGGTGTTGAGAGCGCACATTGTGCCTTTGGATTTCTGAACTAAACGCAGGTATTTGAACATAAAGATGAACTTTGTTGTACAAAACAAACATTTGTTGTCTAACATAGAGACCTGGGAGTGCCACCAGATGAAGATCATCGAAGGTGATTCATTTTAATGCTATTTCTGACTTTTGTGACACTCTCCTTGGTTGGAAAATGGCTGTATGGGTTTCTGTGTCTCGGCGCTGACCTAACATAATCGCAAAGTGTGCTTTCGCCGTAAAGCCTTTTTGAAATCTGACACAGCGGTTGCATTAAGGAGAAGTTTATCTTTATTTGTATGTTTAACACTTGTATCATTTATCAATGTTTATGATGATTATTTCTGTAATTTGATGTGGCTCTCTGCACTTTCACCGGATGTTTGTTTGAGACGATGCATTTCTGAACATAACACATCAATTTCAAATTAGGTTTTTGGACATAAAGATTAACTTTATCGAACAAGACACACATTTATTGTGTAACATGACATCATGTGAGTGCCATCTGATGAAGATCATCAAAGCCTATTTGAAATCGGACACTATGGCTGGATTTACAAGAAGTTTATCTTTAAAATGGTGTATAATACTTACATTTACATTTACATTTAAGTCATTTAGCAGACGCACTTATCCAGAGCGACTTACAAATTGGTGCATTCACCTTATGACATCCAGTGGGACAGTCACTTAACAATAGTGCATCTAAAACTTAGGGGGGGGGTGGGGTGAGAGGGATTACTTAACCTATCCTAGGTATTCCTTAAAGAGGTGGGGTTTCAGGTGTCTCCGGAAGGTGGTGATTGACTCCGCTGTCCTGGCGTCGTGAGGGAGTTTGTTCCACCATTGGGGGGGCCAGGGCAGCGAACAGTTTTGACTGGGCTGAGCGGGAGCTGTACTTCCTCAGTGGTAGGGAGGCGAGCAGGCCAGAGGTGGATGAACGCAGTGCCCTTGTTTGGGTGTAGGGCCTGATCAGAGCCTGGAGGTACTGAGGTGCCGTTCCCCTCACAGCTCCGTAGGCAAGCACCATGGTCTTGTAGCGGATGCGAGCTTCAACTGGAAGCCAGTGGAGAGAACGGAGGAGCGGGGTGACGTGAGAGAACTTGGGAAGGTTGAACACCAGACGGGCTGCGGCGTTCTGGATGAGTTGAAGGGGTTTAATGGCACAGGCAGGGAGCCCAGCCAACAGCGAGTTGCAGTAATCCAGACGGGAGATGACAAGTGCCTGGATTAGGACCTGCGCCGCTTCCTGTGTGAGGCAGGGTCGTACTCTGCGGATGTTGTAGAGCATGAACCTACAGGAACGGGCCACCGCCTTGATGTTAGTTGAGAACGACAGGGTGTTGTCCAGGATCACACCAAGGTTCTTGGCGCTCTGGGAGGAGGACACAGTGGAGTTGTCAACCGTGATGGCGAGATCATGGAACGGGCAGTCCTTCCCCGGGAGGAAGAGCAGCTCCGTCTTGCCGAGGTTCAGCTTGAGGTGGTGATCCGTCATCCACACTGATATGTCTGCCAGACATGCAGAGATGCGATTCGCCACCTGGTCATCAGAAGGGGGAAAGGAGAAGATTAATTGTGTGTCGTCTGCATAGCAATGATAAGAGAGACCATGTGAGGTTATGACAGAGCCAAGTGACTTGGTGTATAGCGAGAATAGGAGAGGGCCAAGAACAGAGCCCTGGGGGACACCAGTGGTGAGAGCGCGTGGTGAGGAGACAGATTCTCGCCACGCCACCTGGTAGGAGCGACCTGTCAGGTAGGACGCAATCCAAGCGTGGGCCGCGCCGGAGATGCCCAACTCGGAGAGGGTGGAGAGGAGGATCTGATGGTTCACAGTATCGAAGGCAGCCGATAGATCTAGAAGGATGAGAGCAGAGGAGAGAGAGTTAGCTTTAGCAGTGCGGAGCGCCTCCGTGATACAGAGGAGAGCAGTCTCAGTTGAATGACTAGTCTTGAAACCTGACTGATTTGGATCAAGAAGGTCATTCAGAGAGAGATAGCGGGAGAGCTGGCCAAGGACGGCACGTTCAAGAGTTTTGGAGAGAAAAGAAAGAAGGGATACTGGTCTGTAATTGTTGACATCGGAGGGATCGAGTGTAGGTTTTTTCAGAAGGGGTGCAACTCTCGCTCTCTTGAAGACGGAAGGGACGTAGCCAACGGTCAGGGATGAGTTGATGAGCGAGGTGAGGTAAGGGAGAAGGTCTCCGGAAATGGTCTGGAGAAGAGAGGAGGGGATAGGGTCAAGCGGGCAGGTTGTTGGGCGGCCGGCCGTCACAAG
The DNA here is from genome assembly GCF_021184085.1 of Oncorhynchus gorbuscha. NCBI lineage: Eukaryota > Metazoa > Chordata > Actinopteri > Salmoniformes > Salmonidae > Oncorhynchus > Oncorhynchus gorbuscha. Next base: position 26,437,834 of record NC_060184.1, on the reverse strand, counting down.
ACGCGAGATTTCATCTGGAGAGAGAGGGGAGAAAGAGGTCAGAGCATAGGGTAGGGCAGTGTGAGCAGAACCAGCGGTGTCGTTTGACTTAGCAAACGAGGATCGGATGTCATCGACCTTCTTTTCAAAATGGTTGACGAAGTCATCTGCAGAGAGGGAGGAGGGGGGGGGGCGGAGGATTCAGGAGGGAGGAGAAGGTGGCAAAGAGCTTCCTAGGGTTAGAGGCAGAAGCTTGGAATTTAGCGTGGTAGAAAGTGGCTTTAGCAGCAGAGACAGAGGAGGAAAATGTAGAGAGGAGGGAGTGAAAGGATGCCAGGTCCGCAGGGAGGCGAGTTTTCCTCCATTTCCGCTCGGCTGCCCGGAGCCCTGTTCTGTGAGCTCGCAATGAGTCATCGAGCCACGGAGCGGGAGGGGAGGACCGAGCCGGCCTGGAGGATAGGGGACATAGAGAGTCAAGGGATGCAGAGAGGGAGGAGAGGAGGGTTGAGGAGGCAGAATCAGGAGATAGGTGGGAGAAGGTTTGAGCGGAGGGAAGAGATGATAGGATGGAAGAGGAGAGAGTAGCGGGGAGAGAGAGCGAAGGTTGGGACGGCGCGATACCATCCGAGTAGGGGCAGTGTGGGAGGTGTTGGATGAGAGCGAGAGGGAAAAGGATACAAGGCAGTGGTCGGAGACTTGGAGGGGAGTTGCAATGAGGTTAGTGGAAGAACAGCATCTAGTAAAGATGAGGTCGAGCGTATTGCCTGCCTTGTGAGTAGGGGGGGAAGGTGAGAGGGTGAGGTCAAAAGAGGAGAGGAGTGGAAAGAAGGAGGCAGAGAGGAAAGAGTCAAAGGTAGACGTGGGGAGGTTAAAGTCGCCCAGAACTGTGAGAGGTGAGCCGTCCTCAGGAAAGGAGCTTATCAAGGCATCAAGCTCATTGATGAACTCTCCGAGGGAACCTGGAGGGCGATAAATGATAAGGATGTTAAGCTTGAAAGGGCTAGTGACTGTGACAGCATGGAATTCAAAGGAGGCGATAGACAGATGGGTAAGGGGAGAAAGAGAGAATGACCACTTGTATGTTCAAGGAATTTTAATTATCGGATTTCTGTTGTTTTGAATTTGGCGCACTACAATTTCACTGGCTGTTGTCGAGGTGGGACGCTAGCATCCCACTTGTATCAGACAGGTTAACCAGGATGTGGGTAGGTTTCTGCGGTCTTATTACTAGGACCGGGCCGGGGGAGTGGGCGGCGTTCGTGCCCTGGGCAGAGATGGCCCAGAACCTCTCCCCATTCCAGTGCGTACTGGGGTATCTGCCGTTCTGGCTCCTTGGCATCAGAGTCAGAGACCGAGGCTCCTGCGGTGGAGGCTCCTGCGGTGGAGGTTCCAGCGTGGAGGAGACATGGGACGCCGCCCATGTCCACCTTCAGTGCGCCGTGCTGCGCCAGAAAGCCAGCGCAGACCGTCACCCGAAACATGCCCCTCCGCCTGCCCTGCCGGAGGAGGGGTCCGCGGTTTGCGGGGCCATTTAAAGTCCTGAGGAGACTGAACAAGGTGTGTTTCAGGTTACAGCTCCCCCCGATTACCGTATTAACCCCTCATTCCATGTGTCTCTCCTCAGGCCGGTGGTGGCTGGTTCGCTCCAGGAGTCTGAGGTGCCGGAGGTTCTTCCGCCCCCCTCTGGACATCGAGGGGGCCCCGGCATACGCCGTTTGCTCCATTCTGTTCCCCCCATGTCTGTGTGTGGAATTGTTTGTTGTAAGTGTATTGTACATTTCAGACTGGTGTGCGACGGGTTATTTCTACCCATATTTTGCTGTTCTGGGTGCAGTTTGGGTTTTTGCATCATTCAATTTCTCCGGTTGTTACCCATTTCTGCTCTCCTGCGCCTGACTTCCCTGCAGCCAGTTACGCACCACTTACAAGGACTAACTTATTCCTTGCCACCCACTATGAAACTAACTACAACTCTTTGTTAGTTGTGGCAGTCATTTCAGTCACTGTAGTAGCTGACATGTATAGAGTTGAGTCATCCTCATACATAGAAACTCTGGCTTTTCTCAAAGCCAGTGGCATGTCATTAGTAAAAATTAAAAAACGTAATGGGCCTAGACAGCTGCCATGGGGAAATCCTGATTTTACCTGGATTATGGTGGAAAGGCTTCCATTAAAGAACACCCTCTCTGTTCTGTTGGACAGGGTAACTCTTTATCATAAATATAGCTGGGGGTGTAAAGCCATCACACACATGTTTTTCCAGCAGTGGACTATGAACACTATGACACTGCACTAGCCATATCCACCCGCCCACTGCTTAGTACTGCCTCTCAGGGACCTTGTTGCATTACTCTCTTTGCATTCTTCACGGTACTACTGGACTCTGACATTGCTTTTCAAAGTCTGATGAAGGAAATGTTTCCGTTGTACATGTCTACCTCAGTAACCTATTTGCTGCTATCCCTGCAATTCAGTTGCATGCATCCTTTCACTTTCAATTTGCCTTCATTGCACTTTAAGACTTGTCATTTGTACTTGCCATTTGCCTTCATTGTACATTAAGACTTGTCATTTGTACTTGCCATTTGCCTTCATTGTACATTAAGACTTGTCATTTGTACTTTCAATTTGCCTTCATTGTACATTTATACATCCCACTTAATAACATACATTGTATTTAATTGTTTCACTTGTACATTTTTTGCACTCTTTTATTTGCACTTCTGGTCAGATGCAAACTGCATTTCGTTGTAGTGTACTTGATCCAAGTTTTATTCTAATCTAATCTAATGATCAATAATGTCAAAAGCCGCACTGAAGTCTAACAAAACAAATTAACAATACTGGATGCGATTTCTGTCTGAATAATACTCATATCGTTAGTGACAAGTTATCCCTTTTTCTTTTCGTTTTACTTTTACAACGATCGTTATAGATGCTTTTTAGGTTGTTTTGGAGGCTAATGGTTCACTATGGCATACCAATCTTTAACTAAATGCCAGTTGAAAAAACAGGTGATGCTGTAGTTTTAAAAGCCTGCTATAGTGTCTCTTGAATATGAAAGTGAAGCTGTTTCTGATAAAAACCATCTCTCCTCCTCTTTTCCCTCAAGCTGTGAACTTTTCACTTTCCTCTGGGCATCAAAGAAGGGAGTCAGATTGTCTTTCAATAGTCATCATCCAAAGAAATTTACACCATTATGGTTCAGTAAGTCAATTTTCCTCTTTACATTTAGCACTAACTTAGACATGATACAGTTAAAGGCAGATCTGATCTGTGTATCGTTTGTTCAATTGATATCTGTACTTAAACAACAAAGACTGATCTTTTTTTCACTAATTGATCTTTTGAACAAGATCAGCTCTTTTTTAAATAAACTGTCAAAACTTCAGAATTGGTCTGCCTGTGTAAATGAAGTCATTATGTCTCAGATTAGTTGTTCTTAGGAGTGCACCTGTCTGAACTCAAGGAAGGATGAACAATGAGCAATGCATGAGTTATCGTAACACCACTATGATTTATGAATAAGTAAAATTGATGTGGTGTGTATAGGCTATTGGTGCATATTGGAAAATATAATGAGGTTTATGATACTAATTATATGGGTGTAAAATAGATGTGAGCAATCCACTTTCACTTGAAGTTTTCTGTAGATCACATGGTCCAATAAATGCAAGAGGGGATGTGGGTGTGAGACTGCACAGCTTATCTCAGAGGGGTCTGTCATAGTCAGAATGAAAGTGAAAGATGACTTGAAATACTTATATTGTCTGCACACTGGTTGTTATGTTATACAGTAAGATATGTATTTTATTGTCTGTTACATGATGCATATTTTTTCCCTGTTTACTCCACTTACATGTCCAGAATGGAACGCAGAGGTAATTATTTTAACAGGACACAGACCTACCACTTATTTAAGGTCAGATCTTAGGTTAGGCTTATAGCTGTCTGGGCAGTGATCTAAACCAAAACATTGCTACTTTTAGTTTTAGAGTCTGTACTTGACTTTTATTTTTTTGTCCATTATTAAACAGAGGTGCCAAGGTTGATGAGGTACTACACCATCACCATTGGCAAGACTATGAGTTCTCATAATCAGTTTATGAGACAACTTGGAGGAGGCTTCACTGAAGTGTTGTCACCAGCGCAGAGCGATATCATCATGGCTTTCTGTCCCATCGTCTCTCGTGCTGGTACTGATATTGAGGCAGCACTGCCGCAGATTCCAGGTAGCCAAACCTCAAAGTATCCTCCGAAACTATATTACTGTCTCTTCTATCTCCATATCAGAGTTGATCTAGATAGAACATGTATCAAGTGGCTAATGACATGAATAAATGCATTGTCCCTCATTCTTTTGACAGAGGGTAAAGATGTCATTCTGGTAGTTCTGCATCACTATTTTAACCCAGAGTGCACTGTACCTGACAGCAGCAGACTAGTGACCAGAAGTGATGTAATACTCACAGTGGACTGTCTGTTCCATGAGAGTAAGGGAGGACTACTGAACTGTCCTCGCAACAAAGCAGCAGTTGGTAAAATTCGGAACCGGCTGAACATGAAGCCAAAGGTAGTTCACCCATATTCTATGTATATCTGTCATTCAGTCAGGATCATTCATGAATTGGACACACAAACCAGACTCAGCGGGTTAGCAAAAACAGTACATGCAAAAGCAGACATTTTAACTGAAGCGTTTTATTAGACAGGATCCAAGAGTGTAAATAATTTGTTTTCATTTAAATATGAGTATTTGTTATTTTTTATCAAAGTATACTGAACTTCTTTATTCAATACATTTAAATATTATGTTCATAGGTGATAGATGCCATCGTGGACATCCCTGATCACAGAAACAGGCCAGTATGTATATTTTCATTATAGGAGTTGCCACTTAACTCAACAGTTTTATACCACTGTATGATGTCATATTTTAGTCTTATGCATCTTTTTATTTTATTTTACGTAGTTTATAGAGATCCATTTTTTTGTCATTTGTAAGCTCTCTGTCGCAGCACACATTTATTGGAGGTAAGTACTAGCTATAATTCATACATTAATATGATATATACATTATGTATAATATTTACATTCCCTTGTCATTTAAGAAAACTGCTATTGGGGGATCAGTGTTGATGCCTGTAAGAAAAACAGACTGTTAACAGATGGAAGCAGTGTTTGACCACATCCACCACTTTCTCATTTCAAGTGCCTTTACAAGCAGGGTCTATCTTTATTTTCATGATTTCTTCTTTTGTATTGTTGGTCAAAGTCCTATTCAGAGGTCTACGTGTTGCTAGTAATGTAGTACATATACAGTACAACCTCCATACTATTCTGAGGTTTCTGAAGCCAATATGTCTTTTTCCAATTGTTTTAATTTCCAGATGGTGTGTTCCAGTGTCCTTGATTGCATCTGGGCAGACAGGCGTTGTAAGTCCATCATTAAGTAAAACTAAATTCTACAACATTACACTATTTACAGTTGCTTATATACATGTTATATTCATAACTAATAACTATGTAATCCATAGATGTAGATTTGGGTCATTATGACATGTTTTTATAGAGGTTATATTGTTTGCATTTCAGAAACATTGACTGTATTGTGATAATTGTACTTTACTGTAGCTAACTGACATACAGCTTTTAATGTTTTCTACTCTCTTACAGGTTGCCAGAGATCACCATTTGCATGTGTTGTTGGGCTCATTATGTTTATTGTTCTTTTGTGTTTGGTGGTATCTTTGATTGTTTCTTTCAGGAAACAATGAAGTTTATCATAATAACCTAATGGAAATAGAGCAAGTAGGTCTAAACATCAACAGAGGAATAAACTGTAGAAATTACACAGACAACACAGATAAACTGATTTAAATATACATTAAAAATAATGAATAAAGCCTAATAAAGCACCTACTCTACATACCTCTATCTATCTATCAGGATGGTATATTAGTTTAAGATGGCATGATGCTCATGTAATATTGTAGGACTACTCTGATAGTATATTCTGTGTTGCACTTTGTTCTGCTTTGACTGCCCTTCTTTTAGATATTAAAGTCATGAAATTTCAGTTGCTTTATGAGTGTGAGTCATTGATGAAGCACAAATAGTCATCATTACGCTTTGACATTAAGAACATGAACCTGTATTGGGGTAGGAGTGATGCTGCGTTGTTAACCAAGTGGGAAGGTGGTATTTACCAGTTGTGTAGTAAAAATACCAGTTTGCACTCGTTGAGAAACGCTGATTGACTAATGGCCAACAAGTTGTGTCAACCATGAACTAAAACTACAGCTATGCATAGCCGCAGGAAGTAGGGGTCCTGGGGTTGCTACCCCTGAAATATCAGAAGGAAAATATATATATGAGGGGGTGTGGTAGATGGCCAATATACCATGGCTAAGGGCTGTTCTTACACATGATGCAACACAGAGTGCATGGACAAAGCCCAGAGGTGCCTTATAGTTATTATAAACTGGTTACCAACGTAATTAGAGCAGTCAAAATAAATGTTTTGTCATACCAGTGGTATATGGCCTGATATACCACGGCTGTCTGACAATCAGCATTCAGGGCTCGAACCACCCTATTTATAATCTTTGTTTAAATGTGGGCTTCCTGTATACAAAAGTCATTTTCTTTATTTGTTGTTACTGTTTAGGTAATGAAACGATGCATAGCCAACAATGTGCCTGTCACGCCCTGACCTTAGAGAGCCTTTTATTTTCTAATTTGGTTAGGTCGGGGTGTGACTAGGGTGGGTACTCTAGGTTCTTGAATTTCTATGTTGGCCTGATATGGTTCCCAATTAGAGGCCGCTGTCTATCATTGTCTCTGATTGGGGATCATATTTACGCAGCCTTTTCCCACTGGGTTTTTGTGTGATCTTGTTTTTGTGTTGATGCTTGTGAGCTCTACAGAACGTCACGTTTCGTTGCTCTTTATTATTTTTGTGAGTTTCAATTAATTAACATGTGGAACTCTACGTACGCTGTGCCTTTATCCGTTAATTCATTAGACGATTGTGACAGTCCCACAATTTTTTCATAAGTTATTACATTTCCACAAAATAACAACAACAGTGCTTATTTGCAGTGCTGGGCAACTGCTCCGCCCACAACATTAAGGCTCTCCAGAGGGTACTGAGGTCTGCACAACGCATCACCGGGGGCAAACTACCTGTCCTCCAGGACACCTACACCACCCGATGTTACAGGAAGGCCATAAAGATCATCAAGGACAACAACCACCCGAGCCACTGCCTGTTCACCCCGCTATCATCCAGAAGGCGAGGTCAGTACAGGTGCATCAAAGCTGGGACCGAGAGACTGAAAAACAGCTTCTATCTCAAGGCCATCAGACTGTTAAACAGCCACCACTAACATTGAGTGGCTGCTGCTAACACACTGACTCAATTCCAGCCACTTTAATAATGGAAATTGATGGAAATTGATGTAACAATATATTACTAGCCATTTTAAACAATGCTACTTAATATACTGTTGACATACCCTACATTACTCATCTCATATGTATATACTGTACTCTATATCATCTACTGCATCTTTATGTAATACATGTATCACTAGCCACTTTAAACTATGCTACTTTGTTTACATACCCTACATTACTCATCTCATATGTATATACTGTACTCTATACCATCTACTCCATCTTGCCTATGCCGTTCTGTACCATCACTCATTCATATATCTTTATGTACATATTCTTTATCCCTTTACACTTGTGTGTATAAGGTAGTAGTTTTGAAATTGTTAGGTTAGATTACTCGTTGGTTATTACTGCATTGTCGGATGTAGAAGCACAAGCATTTCGCTACACTCGCATTACCATCTGCTAACCATGTGTATGTGACCATTAACATCTGCTAACCATGTGTATGTGACCATTAACATCTGCTAACCATGTGTATGTGACAAATACATTTGATTTGGCTACACTAATCCAGTTCCCTGCAAGTATGTGTAGCTGCAGCCTAAAATGACGACCAGAAAAGTGGGTGAACGGACAGAAAATAAGCACATTGGGCATATTTGTTGCTACTGTTTGTTGCTACATATTGCATGGCTGATTGGGCTGCACAACGAATTGATAAGCCTGGGACCAGTGCTCCTGTTTCCACTAGATAGACAGCCACAAAGTAAAACCTACTTGGTATCAGGGTTGTGTTGCTAACATGGCCATTTTTTTCTAACTCATGATTTTATTTCATGTAGGATAGCAGCCTACACAAGAAATAACTGATATTAAAAGGCAATGTACGGTAGTTGCAAGGTAAAAAACGTATGAAAAAAAACACAGCTTAAAACCTCAGAGCTCTCCCCTACTTTGTGCTATTTCCGCCTGAAGACATACCCAAATCTAACAGCCTGTAGTTCAGGCACAGAACCAAGGATATGCATATTCTTGGTACCATTTGAAAGAAAACACTCTGAAGTTTGTGTAAATGTGAATTGAATGTTGGAGAATATAACACAATAGATCTGGTTTAGATAAAATGGAAAAACCACACGTTTTTTATTTTTATATCATCTTCTTTAAAATGAACAAGATAAAACAAAAATTCAGATAGGATGATGGGGATAATTTCAGTGAAAAATATAAGAGGGCAACAGTACTTGTGCAAAGTGTCAGAATGATAACTTCCAAAATCAGTGTGCTACATGACATTTATCATGAAGTCACCCAGGTGTTCCACACAAGTAGCCCACATGTACCCAAGTGGCCAAATTGGTGAAGGTATACATTTTGAACCAAATAACTATATACAAAAAAACAAAATGGTATTCTAACACCCCCCCCCCCCCCCCCCCAAAAAAAGTGAGAGAAATAAATGGGGGGGAAAAACAGGGCAAAAAAATAATTATTGATCAAATATATATATATATATATATATATATATATATATATATATATATATATATATATATATATATATATATATATATATATATATATATATATATATATATACACATTTACAAAATAACATGGGTAACTATTTACACACTTTCAATATTTGGAAGACCCTCAGTCCTCTATCAAATCAAATCAATTTATATAGCCCCAGCCTAAAACCCCAAACAGCAAGCAATGCAGGTGTAGAAGCACAGTGGCTAGGAAAAACTCCCTAGAAAGGAAAAACCCTAGGAAGAAACCTAGAGAGGAACCAGGCTATGAGGGGTGGCCAGTCCTCTTCTGGCTGTGCCGGGTGGAGATCACAGTGGTTGTAGAGGGTGCAACAGGACAGCACCTCAAGACTAAAAATGAACAGTTTAGGGTTCCATAGCCGCAGGCAGAACAGTTGAAACTGGAACAGCAGCAAGGCCGGGTGGACTGGGGACAGCAAGGAGTCATCATGGCAGGTAGTCCTGAAGCATGGTCCAAGGGCTCTGGTCCTCCGAGAGAAAGAAGGAGAGAAAGAGAGAGCAGACTCACACAAGACACCGAATAAGACAGGAAAAGTAATCCAGATATAACATACTGACCCTAGCCCCCACCCACTACATTAGAGGGAGCATCAAGGAGTTTGCTGGCTACAGCACCACTGCACCAAGCCCTGTTCCTTCTGCTCCTGCCACAAGTGTTCATCTGCACAAATACATTTGCGCAGGCATGGATGTGCCTAAGGGCCAAAAGTATATATATACATACACACACACACAGAGAGACATAGGCTATGGTCGTTCTTATACAAACAAACAGACCTTCACTCACAATGACTAGCTAATGTGTACTTTACCCATTTCATTACATCTTTATATATTGCAAATCAAATGTAAAAACAATCACAAATAATATTTTATATTAATTTAATTTCAAACAACGGCATTAGCATTGTAGTGGCCAATAGATTCAAACATGACACGACCAATAACTTTTTGAATTCAATGATAGACTTTTAATACACCCCCGTATCAGAAGCCGGAGAGCCCCGCAGGACTCACCCCCTTTCCAGAGCTCTGGCTCCAGTATTTATCCACATATTGCATATGAGCCCATCCCATAAGTAAATTACTTACATTTACATTTAAGTCATTTAGCAGACGCTCTTATCCAGAGCGACTTACAAATTGGTGCATTCACCTTATGACATCCAGTGGGACAGTCACTTACTTTACATTCCAATCTGTACATTCTGCTTGTTCAGCCCAGTAACGCCCACATCTGCTTTCGGCCAGATTATATGATGTCAAGACCTTTCCCTTGACCTAAAGATAATAATTTACATCCCTCCTTCCTGTGGCCTGTGCTCAGACCCTGTAATTAACTCTGTGTCCCTATTGTGTGTGTCTCTAGATTTTAGTGTGTTCAGCTGCCCTGGTCGCCTTCTCTCCATATGGTTGTCTAAGATCAAACAGACTTGTGTCCCCTGTGATGTGACCGATGCCTGCAATCCATCAGTTAGTCACCTGGCCGACCCCGTCCCCAGGCAATCCATCAGTTAGTCATTGACTGTCCAGCTAGCCTAAGCATCTATGTGTCTGCATTTTTAGTGTCCCCTATGACCTTTAACTTCTTCCTGCCCTATACAATACAGAATGCATTTTACCAGAACAGAACACATAAGTGTACCTTTTTCTCTTTTGTTATCAAATCATGTATATAATTAAATCATGTATATAATCTCTCCCTCAGCATGAGAGCAATTTACCAGTCCAATACAATGTCCTCTCCGTTCAAAAAATATGCCTCAGTTTCAGTCTTCAAAATGGAGTCTTCAAAAAAGCAGATGCCTCACTTTCACAATGAATCCCCTTTAAAATTGTTTCTACATTTGTATATCTAGCCTTAGAATTAGCTTTCCTTGACTTATTCGCCATGATGTTGGATAAATAAACAGCTGAAGATGCAAGTCACCGAAATACTGCTGTGCGTAATAAGCTTTGCTCCTTCGAGGTAGAATTGTCAATGGCGAAAGAACGGTCCTTACGCCAGCGTTTAATGGAAAGGTTTGTCTTACAACAAAGAATCATGGGATATTACCGTTTACCTATGCTCATTGGCTATCTACCCCAGCTAGATTTCAAGACGATCAGTGGTCATTGGGTTAAAAGACAGACAATCAACGAGACAGTGGTCATATAATTGGTGCACAATGGGCTCGTCGCTTGTTGTCTTCCAATCGTTTTTTCCGAGTCAATATATCCCGCAAAATGACCCATCCTTTTGGTTGTGTTACAAACAAACAGTTGATTGCAAGGAAACCAAACATGACTGGATGAAGTCAGGGAAAGTCTGTCTATTTTACGTTGGATGTTATGCCGAAAGTTGAATGACACGAAATTCAACAAGATAAGCGTTCACAAAATGTTTTGTGTTAGTCTATAAAAAATGGATTTAACCGAACAAAAGACCATTCATTGTGTAACAATGAGCCTTGGGATTGCAACCAGAGCAAGATCTTCATAGGTAAACAATTTATTTCAATGCAATCTGTGATTTCGTTACGCAAGTGCTAGCTGAATAAGTAGTTTGATATGGGGGTCTGTGCTCAGATAATCGCAGCGTATTCTTTCGCAATAAATAATTTTAAAAATCTGACAACACAGTTGGATTTGCAAGATTCTAGGCTTTCAAACCATGTGAGACACTTGTATTTTCATGAATGTTTAATATGACTATTTATGTAGCGATCACCTATGTTGTCGAATTTAATCCCGCTAACGGGTTCGGTGCGCAGAGAGGTTAATGAAAACCATCTAACCTCTACAGCAGAGCGCTTTCTACACACCCACTCCTTTCCACACGCCCAGACTTTCCTTTCGACTCATCCACTGCCTTCAGTTCAACACACCCACTCCTTTCCACATACCCACTGCTTTCCTTTTGACACACCCACTTGCCCATACTCCGATCGCCATATTGAGCTGCAGATTCCCCTTTCTCGTTCTGAGATCACTCACTCTAGACTAATGAAATACACGTCATCAGGCTACCACCACAGAGATACTGTAATCAACAGCTACCACCTCTTCACTCCCTCCTCACACATGCTGTATGTTTAACTTTCTCTTATAATCAAACAGATCAACTGGCAAGAACAGCTACAAGGTATTACATGTTTACTTTTTCAAATACATCACAAACCAACTTTGCACTTGTTGTTGTTGAGTGGATGTCAAGGGAAATGTAAAATATTACGCTGTTATTTATGCATTGCGATACTCCTCTCCAGAGTGGAATGTCGCAATGCACTTGGGATATGTGAGGTGAAAGGCGTGAGATACATCACCATGACAACATGAGATACATCACCATGACAACATGAGATACATCACCATGACACCATGAGATACATCACCATGACACCATGAGATACATCACGCTGGCATAGATGTCCTCTTTTGGGAAGGTCACCACAGGCATGGTTCCAATGGCCAGTACGCAGTTGGTTTCGCAGAGAATCGCGACAGGGCTGAAGAGTGGTCTCGCCTGAAGAAAGGTGCTGGAGTCTTCTGCAGACCTACACAAACACAAAGAGAAAAACAAATATGTCCACAAAGACAATTCACACTCTTTGTATGTTATGGTTAAGTAATGAAAATTCTAATACATGCACACATTTCTTACCTCAAGGATGTGAAGCATAGCCTCACTTGCATGTCCTAACTTATTCAGTGGAGCCACAGGTGATGGGAATATATCTGGTAAAGCCTTCATCATGGCGTTCGAGTGCTTCAATACAATGTGATTTTCTGGATTTTTAAGAAGAAATATCTTATTAGACAAAAAACAAACATATATTGCCTTTATTTAAGATATTTAATCCAACTTTGGTTTCAATTTTTGCAGTGGAAGCCTGAATTATTCTAAGACAAATCAACGTTTCAGATAATTCATCTAGTACTGAAAGCCTAAGCTGTAGCTAGCTAGCACTGCAGTGCATAAAATGTTATGAGTAGTTGCCTCAAAGAGAGAAAATGACAATAGTTGAACAGTTTTGAACAAATTAATTTCTTCCAAAATTAAGGAGAATAGAGAGTGAGATAAATTTGGTTGTATTTTTTAAAACTTTCATTTTCACTTAGCTAGCAAATGGAGCTAGCTAGGTTAGCCTAGGGCTATTGTGGTGACCATATTACCGCCACACCAGCAGTCATTTTTCACCACACCAGCAGTCATGAGTCCTTCTGTAGCTCAGTTGGTAGAGCATGGCGCTTGTAACGCCAGGGTAGTGGGTTCGATCCCCGGGACCACCCATACGTAGAATGTATGCACACATGACTGTAAGTCGCTTTGGATAAAAGCGTCTGCTAAATGGCATATATTATTATTATATTATGAGTCATGACCACAGTAAAATTCCACGTAACCATTGAGTCATGGTAATCTCCTTTTATGCAATCTGGACATGTCTTTGTAGTACCCAACTTGCTAACAACCATCAGGTCGCTAATGGCCTGGTACTCAGGGCTATATTGTCCCTCAACCACAAATGTCCCTCAACCACAAATGCATTGAAAATCACATACAAAACTTATCATCAAAACAGTAGGCCTATCGTACTTTTAAAACTCACCTCACTATGATGATCCATTTGAACAAAGAACTTCAACAGCAGGTTAAAACAGTGTAAAACATGTTTTCTGTGGATGTTGTTTCAAAGCCTAATACATGGACAGTGCTTTCTAAGGTGATGATTCATTCAAAACGCGTATGAGCCCAAGCCCCCCCCCCCACACACAAAAAAATGTTGAATTCAAATTATGATTGTGCCATTATACAATACATAGTCTACCACATAATGTACATGGCAGAAAAAACACAAAATTGATTTAAGATGTCTTTGGTACATAATTGGTCTAGCCTATACTCAAAAATTAAACAATTTGAGTAATCACCATTGAGTGTGGACTGTATTGTTAGGAATACTGGATGGGCTGGTTACCTTATGATACACTCCAAAATGTATATCCATGAGTCTGGGAGAGAAAGTTTAGGCCTAGGCAATGCTGTTGGTTCATTGATTGTGCATGGCGGCTTACAGTTATGCTACAATTAGTGAATTTTTATTTGATTTTGAATATCCTAGTAATAGGGAATCTTTTTTATATTTTAATAATTAATTGATGACACTTTAGCTATACAGAATATTTCCCCACCATGCATTTCCTCCTCTCTCTCCTTTATTCATTTCTTGAGTGTGCAGATGGGCTGTCAACAGTTTAGTGAAATCGTGTAGTGTTGCTATTGATGATCCCGAACATATTTCACTTGATTTCCCAAATTAAGCACTGGGCTTCAGGAACAGGGTTGGAGAGCCCATGGCATACAGAGTTTGGGCAGAATATCACCTGTCACGCAGTGAGAGCATGCTCTTAAAACAGTGATTGATGCTTGGCGTGAAATAAGTCTATATTAAGCACATGATCTGTTATAAAACCGAAGTAGTCTACAAAACGGACCTGCGGGAAAGCGCACAGCCTCCATTCAATGGGCTATTTGAGTGTATACTGATAGCACACTTGATGAGAGATACACACTTGATGAGAGAACAGCTGTGCAGCCTAAGGCAAGGAACAGAGCACAAGGTTTTTTTTTTTCTACTTTCTCAAATCCTCAATAGCCTATATTCGCATCATGCAGCCAATATATGTTTTGATTTCTAAGACATTCTAATGTTTATATCATTCAAAACTAAAGTTGCCAAATAAATCTAAATCTAACATATAGGACCTGCTTCAAATTACAATTTTTCACTCAACTTCGCCACTTCATATGTGCATCTGCTCTGTAATGGGAAAAGTATCCTTTCTATTTTATTCAGCTAAATTTAATTATGTTCTTCTTACTATCAAATCTGAAACAATTAAATAATGACATGGGACTTCTAAGCATGACATGGGACTTCCAAGCATATCTTTTCAGCTAAATGAACAAGTCCACAGCCTATGGCATGGAGCATAACCAGATAACATAGGCCTAATGTCAGAGTCGAGTGTATAGGTGGCAGGGAAGTCAGGCGCAGGAGAGTCAAACGGAGTGTAAATGGAGTCTTTTAATATAAGTCCACTTAACATGCTCCAAATACATACATACATACATACATACATACATACATACATACATACATACATACATACATACATACATACATACATACATACATACATACATACATACATACATACATACATACATACATACATACATACATACATACATACATACATACATACATACATACATACATACATACATACATACATACATACATACATACATACATACATACATACATACATACATACATACATACATACATACATACATACATACATACATACATACATACATACATACATACATACATACATACATACATACATACATACATACATACATACATACATACATACATACATAAACGAACATGGGTATGAGGAACCGTTGTGCACCTATGCAACATAAAACAACACTTGACATAAAGCAATCTCTGACAAAGATATGAGGGGAAACAGAGGGTTAAATACACAACAGGTAATGAATGGGATTGAAAACAGGTGTGTGGGAAGACAAGACAAGACCAATGGAAAATGAAAAATGGGATCAATGATGGCTAGAAGGCCGGTGACGTCGAGTAATGAATGGGATTGAAAACAGGTGTGTGGGAAGACAAGACAAAACCAATGGAAAATGAAAAATGGGATCAATGATGGCTAGAAGGCCGGTGACGTCGACCACCGCCCAAACAAGGAGAGGCAACGACTTCGACAGAAGTCGTGACACCTAAAGTAGGCCAACTCATATTCTGTTCATCTGAAATACATTCTCTTCATTTCGTGAGATGCTAAACCTGTTTATATTAATTCATGTTCAATTACCGTGAGAGCAGCAATCGTTTGCATGACAATAACTGGCTGACAAAATTGAATGACCACCACAGCCCTAGTTTAGCTGTCACGTTGGTATAAAGGGAGCGGGAGACAGGTGCAGGAATGCGTAATAGGGTTTTTATTGACCCAAATTACAGCGTGCCATGTCTCCCGCGTGCCATGTAAACTCACACGACCAAAGGACATTGGAACAATCATCGACCTCGCAATGGAGAAGCAAAGGGCACGTTATTACAAACACAATCAGTAAGGAATTGGAACCAGGTGTGCGTAATTTACATTTACATTTAAGTCATTTAGCAGACGCTCTTATCCAGAGCGACTTACAAATTGGTGCATTCACCTTATGACATCCAGTGGAACAGTCACTTTACAATAGTGCATCTAAATCTTAAAGGGGGGTGAGAAGGATTACTTATCCTATCCTAGGTATTCCTTAAAGAGGTGGGGTTTCGGGTGTCTCCGGAAGGTGGTGATTGACTCCGCTGTCCTGGCGTCGTGAGGGAGTTTGTTCCACCATTGGGGGGCCAGAGCAGCGAACAGTTTTGACTGGGCTGAGCGGGAACTGTACTTCCTCAGTGGTAGGGAGGCGAGCAGGCCAGAGGTGGATGAACGCAGTGCCCTTGTTTGGGTGTAATGACCATAGGTTGACCGATTAATCAGCATGGCCGATTAATTTGGGCTGATTTCAAGTTTTCATAACAATTTTTGGATGCCGATTATGGCCGATTACATTGCATTCCACAAGGAAAGTGCGTGGCAGGCTGACCACCTGTTATGCGAGTGCAGCAAGAAGCCAAGGTAAGTTGCTAGCTAGCATTAAACTTATCTTACAAAAAACAAATTTCTTCACATAATCACTAGTTAACTACACATGGTTGATGATATTACTAGGTTAACATATAATCGATGTAGTGCCTGTTAATTTATCATCGAATCACAGCCTACTTCGCCAAAGGGGTGAAGTTTTAACTAAAGCGCATTCGCGAAAAAAGCACAATCTCTGCATGAATGTACCTAACCATAAACATCAATGCCTTTTTTAAAAACAATACACAGAAGTATATATTTTTAAACCTGCATATTTAGTTAAACGAAATTCATGTAAGCAGGCAATATTAACTAGGAAAATTGTGTCACTTCTCTTGCGTTCATTGCACGCAGTGTCAGAGTATATGCAACAGTTTGGGCCGCCTGGCTCATTGCGAACTAATTTGCCAGAATTTTACATAATTATGACATAACTTTGAAGGTTGTGCAATGTAACAGCAATTTTTAGATATAAATGTAACAGCAATATTTAGACCTTGGGTTGCCACCCATTTGATAAAATACGGAATGGTTCTGCATTTCACTGAAAGAATAAACGATTTGTTTTCGAAATGATAGTTTCCGGATTTGACCATATTAATGACCAAAGGCTCGTATTTCTGTCTCTATTATATTATAATTAATAAGTCTATGATTTGATATTTGATAGAGTGGTCTGACTGAGCGGTGGTAGGCAGCAACAGGCTCGTAAGGTTTTACAGAAATCTATCTAGTAGCAGCCACCACAGCCATTTTAGAATGGCAGTGTAAGCCAATCAGCTCATTTGTTGTTCAACCCTATGTGCCATTCCATAATGGCTGCTGTGGCTACTGGTAGCTAGTATGAGGACTAAAAAGTTTTCTGCGAAAACGAGCAGTATTTCAATCTTCTTGATGGAGAATTGTGGATAAAGGTAACATTTGTAGTACAATGGCATTTCCCATCCCTGCATTGAGGTACGTTTTCTGACCAAATCTGCCGCAGGCTCCATGGTGTCTTGATGAAACCATATTTGCGTTCCGACCTCAGTGTAGGCAGTGTAAACGAGCGTAACTGTAGATGGTATCTTCTGGCAAAGACAAACACTACAGTATCAATTCTCCATAATGCATACCCTCCTTGAGATACCTTCATTCCCGAAACACCCACTTTGCGGAGACAACAAATGAGATTCTCTTCGCATTCACCTCCACTGTAAAAGGGACATTTTCTTTCAGCCAACCAGTAGGAACAGGTTTGTCTTGAGCAGACACGAAACAGATTTGAGATCAGCTACATCCGTACATGCATTTCCCCACATGGCCCCCAAGCATTATAGCTGGTCCAGAGACAGTGTCTAATTAACAATTCTGTAAAATAGATAGATTAGATTAATTTACAACTTTCACTTTCTTGTTTCCTGTAAATCACAAGGTTAAATAAAGGCAAGAGAGGAGGTGGGTGGGAGACTGCATAGTTTATGTCAGAGAGATCTGTCATAGTCAGAATGAAAGTGAAAGATGACTTGAAATATTTACATTGTCTGCACACTGGTTGTTATATTATACAGTAAGATATGTTTTGTTTCCCTGTCTGTTACATGATTCATTAACAAATGTCTCTGTTCACTCCCCTTACAGATCCACAATGGAACGTAGAGGTGATTATTTGAACCGGACACAGACCTACCACTTATTTTATAGAATGTTTGAGGAATGTTTAAGGTCAGATCTTAACTTAGTCTTATAACTGTCTGGGCAGTGAACTAAACCAAAACATTGCTACTTTTAGTTTTAGAGTCTATACTTGACTTTTCTCTTTTTTTCCATTATAAAACAGAGGTGACAAGGTTGATGAAGTACTACACCATCACCATCGTGCACCTGGCGACCTGGTTAGCGTGCACTGCGCCCGGCCCACCACAGGAGTCGCTGGTGTGCAAGGATATCCCTACCGGCCAAGCCCTCCCTAACCCGGACGACACTAGGCCAATTGGACCTCCCGGTCGCGGCCGGCTGCGACAGAGCGCGAACCCAGAGTCTCTGGTAGCACACCGGGAGGCCCCTGTATTTATTTTCTTAGTCAACCTTGTGTTCTGTTTCGTTGTGTTCTTGAACGTAGCCGTGTCTTTGATTTTTGTTAATTGATTTCACCTGTGTTAGTTACTCACCTGGTCTCATCAGCTCCTTATTTAGTTCAGTTCATACGTGTTTGTGCCTTTGTCAGGTATTGTTTGTTTTGACTCTACTAAGCCTTTTCCTAGCGCGATTGTGAGAACCAGTTATAGCCTTCAGTCTTAGTTTTGATTCACAAGCCTGTTCCCTTACCTGTGTATGATCATTGCCTGCTTGTGACCACGATTTCTGCCTTCTGTGAAGGTGAAAAAAATACCTGCTGTGCTCTGCACGTGAATTACAATACCCAAGGCAGTGTAAACAAGCACAGCTGTAGTCGGTATCGTCTGGCAAAGCGAAACACTAAAGTATTAATTCTCCATATTGCATACCTTTTTTGAGATTACGTCATTCCTGAAACGCCCTCTTCGCGGACACAACAAACAAGATTCTCATCTCATTCACCACAACTGAAAAAGGGACCTTTTCTTGCAGCCGACCAGTAGAAACTGGTTTTGTGTTGAGCAGACTCAAAACAGATTCCAGATCAGCTACTTCTACCCTACATGCATTCCCCCACATGGCCCCCGAGCCTTGTAGCTGGTCCAGAGACAGTGTCTAATTAACAACAATATCACAATTGAATCACTAATATGTGATTTCTGTATGAATAATACTCATAATGTTAGTGACAAGTTATGTCATTTTTTATTTTATTTTTTACTTTTACAATGAATGTTAAAGGGGCAGTTGAAAAAACAGGTGATCCTGCAGTTCTAAAAGCCTACTATAGTGTCTCTTGAATATGAAAGTGAAACTGTTTCTGATAAAACCATCTCTTTTCCCTCAAGCTGTGTACTTTTTCACTTTCCTCTGGACATCAAAGAAGGTAGTCAGATTTCCTTTCAGTAGTTATCTTCCAAAAGGAATTCACACATCATTATGGTTCAGTAAGTCAATTTACCTGCTTACATTTAACACTAACTGACACATGATACAGTTAAAGGCGGATCTGATCTGTGTAGTTTTTGTTCAATTGATATCCACACTTAAACATTGAAAACTGATAATTTCCGAATTGATTTTTTAATCTTTTTCCACTAATTGGTCTTTTTGAGAAACAGATCAGCTTTTATTTCAATATTTGGTCTAAACTTTAGAATTCGTGTGCTTGTTAAATGAGGTCATTATGTTGCAGATGAGTTGTTCTTAGGAGATCACCTGTCTGAAAACTCATGCATTGCTCATTGTTCACCTTTCATTGAGTTCTTATTTAACACCACTATGCTTTATGAATAAGTCAAATTGATGTGGTGTGTATAGGCTACTGGTGCAGACAAGAACATATAATGGGGTTTAAGATGCTAGTTATATGGGTGTAAAATAGATGTGAGCAATTCACTTTCATTTTCTTGTTTTCTGTAGATCACATGGTCAAATAGAGGCAAGAGGGGAGGTGGGTGGGAGACTGCATAGCTTATCTAAGTGATATGTTCTAGTCAGAATGAAAGATGACTTGAAATATTTACATTATATGTAAATACAGACATTGTCTGCACACTGGTTGTTATATTATACAGTAATATATGTATTTTATTGTCTGTTACATGTTAATACATATTTGTTCCCTGTTCACTCCCCTTACATATCTACAATGGAACGCAGAGGTAATTATTTTAACAGGACACAGACCTACCACTTATTTAAATAATGTTTCAGGCCAGATCTCAGATCTTTCAGGCCAGGCTTATAGTTGTCTGGGCAGTGATCTAAACCAAAACATTGCTACTTTTAGTTTTAGGGTCTATAATTGACTTTTCTCTTTTTTTATCCATTACAAAACAGAGGTGCCAAGGATGATGAGGTACTACACCATCACCACTGGCAATACTATGGATTCCCATGTCCAATTTATGAGACAACTTGGAGGAGGCTTCACTGAAGTGATGTCACCAGAGCAGAGTGATGTCATCATGGCTTTCTGTCCCATCGTCTCTCGTGCTGGTACTGATATTGAGGCAGCACTGCAGCAGATTCCAGGTAGCCAAACCTCAAAGCATCCTCCAAAACTATACTACTGTCAATTTTACCTCGTCTATCTCCATATCAGTTGATCTAGATAGAACATGTATCAAGTGGCAAATGACATGAATAAATGCATTGTCCCTCATTCTTTTGACAGAGGGTAAAGATGTCATTCTGGTAGTCCTGCATCACTATTTTAACCCAGAATGCACTGTACCTGACAGCAGCAGACTAGTGACCAGAAGTAATGTAATACTCACAGTGGATTGTCTGTTCCATGAGAGTAAGGGAGGACTACTGAACTGTCCTCGCAACAAAGCAGCAGTTGGTAACATTCTGAACCGGCTGAACAGGAAGCCAGAGGTAGTTCACCCATGTTCTATGTATATCTGTCATTCAGTCAGGATCATTCATGAATTGGACACACAAACCAGACTCAGCTGGTTAACAAAAACAGTACATGCAAAAGCAGACATTTTAACTGAAGCATTTTATTAGACAGGGTCCAAGAGTGTAAATAATTTGTTTTCATTTAAATATGAGTATTTGTTATTTTTAATGAAAGTATATTGAACTACTTTATTCAGTGTATTGCAATATTGTATTCATAGGTGGTAGATATCGGCATGGACATCCCTGATCACAGAAACAGGCCAGTATGTATATTTTCATTTTAGGAGTTGCCACTTAACAGCTGACAACATTACCAACAATTGTTAACCACTATATGATCTCATATTTTAGTCTGATACATAGTTTATTTTTTTACAAAGTTTATAGAGATTTTTTATGTCATTTGTAACCTCTCTTTGCAGCATACATTTCTTCAAGGTAAGTACTAACCATAAATCAGACATTAATATGATGTATATGTCCAATATCTACATTCCTTTGTCATTTAAGATATTGGGGGATCAATCAAATAAGCACAGTGGACTACTAGTGTATTCTTCCCCTTGAACTACTTTTGATGTAATACAATTAAAAATATAATGCATTATATCTAGATAATTCACATTATGTCTACATTTTCTTCATATTGTCTATGTCTCTATAGGGATGTCAGGAATGGTGAGATTCTTCATATTTGTGGTTGGCAATACCTTGGGTGCTCATGTGGATTTGACAAGACATCTCGTCATCAGAGGAGGCTGTACTGAAGTGATGCCACAAGAGGAGAGTGACGTCATCATGGCTTTCTGTCCCATCGTCTCTCGTGCTGGGACTGATATTGAAGCAGCACTGCAGCAGATTCCTGGTAATCTAGTCAGGGCAGGTTCAATCCATCCAAAATTCATTGGAAAAGGCAAACAAAATAAAATGGTAATGAGGTGAAGTGTATTTTGTTTTCCTTTTGACAGCTGGGAAACCTGTCATTCTGGTAGTACTGCACCACACCTTCAGCCCAGACTACACTGTACCTGACAGCAGCAGACTAGTGACTAGAGGTGATGTAATACTCACAGTGGACTGTCTCTTCCATGAGAGCCAGGGACTATTGGAGTGTCATCGCAATGAAGCAGCAGTCAAAGAGATTCTGAAGAAGCTTAATATACATCCTGAGGTAATAACTCATCACCGTCATTTTTTCTCGCATCACTTTGTTAGTTATGTACAATGAGAGCTAAAGATAATGTTTTAATATTTCTTTATTTTACAGACCGATTCTGGATCTGTCTGTATGGGTCTGCTCATGGTATGAAAAACCAATGCAAATGACAAAATACATCAGCATTATACTGCATTATACCCTCTCAACCAATTTTCGTATTGGGATTTTTTATAGTTTTTATTCAGAGGTCTACATGTTGCTTGTAAATGTAGTAAATATACAGTACAACCTCCATACTATTCTGAAGGTTCTGAAGCCAATATGTCTTTTTTCAATTGTTTTAATTTCCAGATGGTGTGTTCCTGGATCCTTGATTGCATCAGGGCAGTCAGGCGTTGTAAGTCCATCATTAAGTAAAGCTCAATTCTACAACATTACACTATTTACAGTTGCTTATGTTCACGTTATATTCATAACTAATAACTATGTAATCCATATATGTAGATTTGGGTCATTATGACATATTTTTATAGAGGTTATATTGTTTGCATTTCAGAAACATTGACTGTATTGTGATAATTGTACTTTACTGTAGCTAACTGACATACAGCTTTTAATGTTTTCTACTCTCTTACAGGTTGACAGAGATCACCATTTGCATGTGTTGTTGGGCTCATTATGTTTATTGTTCTTTTGTGTTTGGTGGTATCTTTGATTGTTTCTTTCTGGAAACAATGAGGTTTATCATAATAACCTAATGGAAATAGAGCAAGTAGGTCTAAACATCAACAGAGGAATAAACTGTAGAAATTACACAGACAACACAGATAAACTGATTTAAATATACATTAAAAATAATGAATAAAGCCTAATAAAGCACCTACTCTACATCTATCTATCTATCTATCTATCTATCTATCTATCTATCTATCTATCTATCTATCTATCTATCTGGATAGTATATTAGTTTAAGATGGCATGATGCTCATGTAATATTGTAGGACTACTCTGATAGTATATTCTGTGTTGTCACTTTGTTCTGCTTTGACTGCCCTTCTTTTAAATATTAAAGTCATGAAATTTCAGTTGCTTTATGAGTGTGTCATTGATGAAGCACAAATAGTCATCAAATCTAATCAAATGTATTTTATATAGCTCTTCGTACATCAGCTGATATCTCAAAGTGCTGTACAGAAACCCAGCCTAAAACCCCAAACACCAAGCAATGCAGGTGTAGATGCACTACATGCGCTCAAACAACTTGGCTACAATGTAGCCACCTACTGATTTAATTGTTTGATACATTTACATTGTGAAATGTCTACCCGTACAGTACACTTCCCTTAGCAAGGTGACCTTCCATTTCTCGCTGTTTCAGTCTCCCTCTGTCATTCCGACCTTGCCGTTAAGCTTGTTTACACTGAGCTGCACTAAGGTCAGAACACAATCATGGTTACATTAAAACACAGTGGAGTCCACGTGAGACATAGGTAGGAAAACGTAGGGGTGGTATGTGCTAGGGGTGTGCCGACATGGCCATACTCGTATTTGTAATTGTATCTGTAAATTGACAGTTGATAGTCATATCGGATCGGATAACAGTCGTGATAAAAAAACGAAACTGTTTGAATATTCCCGAGTAGATGTTTGGAAAATTCCTCCCTGTACATTCTCACTGCAAAAAAGCTGCAGATTAGGAGCAGCGAGCGGATGGGTGCTTGTCACGCCCTGACCTGAGATATCGATGTTTTATTTTTATTTTGGTTAGGTCAGGGTGTGACTAGGGTGGGTACGCTAGTTTTGTATTGTCTAGGTTTTTGTAGGTCTAGTGGTTTTTGTAATTCTATGTTGGCCTGATATGGTTCCCAATCAGAGACAGCTGTTTACCGTTTACATATTTAGGTAGCCATTTCCCTTTGGTGTTTGTGGGATCTTGTCCATGTGTAGTTGCCTGTCAGCACTCATTTGTATAGCGTTTCGTGTTGTTATTTTGTTAGTTTGTTCAGTGTTAAGGATGACGCAGAATACAGTTCCCATGCAGGAACATCACTCAGCGGAATTTCAGAGCGCCACCTATAGTTTTTGATAAAACTCAAACTTTCATTAAACTTTCATTAAAATACACATTCAAGGCAGTGAATTAAAGCTACACTCGTTGTGAATCTATCCACCGAGTCAGATTTGTAAAATGCTTTTCGGCGAAAGCATGAGAAGCTATTATCTGATAGCATGTACCCCCAAAATACTGCAACGTCACCTAACACGACAGATTTTGCGGTAGCCGGAGCTACCCAAAACGCAGAAATAAAATATAAAACATTCATTACCTTTGACGAGCTTCTTTCTTGGCACTCCTAGATGTCCCATAAACATCACTTTGGGTCTTTTTTTCGATTAAATCGGTCCATATATAGCCTAGATATCGATCTATGAAGACTGTAATCAAGGAAAAAACTGAGTTTGATAACGCTATGTCATTTTTTTAAATTAAAAAAGTTGACGATAAACTTTCACAAAACACTTCGAAATACTTTTGTAATGCAACTTTAGGTATTAGTAAACGTTAATAAGCGATCAAATTGATCACGAGGCGATGTATATTCTATAGCTGTACGTCTGGAAATAATGTCCGGGTAAATCTCAACTAAAATATCCGGTCGGAGACCTGAAGAAATGGGCTGCCTCTTCTTCGTTTGACCAAGAAACAAATCCGAGACAAATGACAAGACTGTTGACATCGTGTGGAAGCTGTAGGTATTGCAACCTCGGACCCATTTAATCTGGGTCATGTTTAACAATGGGTTGAAGTGGCGCATGGATATATTTTTCCATTTTCAGTGATCAGATTTTCCTGCACTTTTCGATGAAACGCACGTTCTGTTATAGTCACAGCCGTGATTTAACGAGTTTTATAAACGTCTGAGTGTTTTCTATCCCCACATACTAATAATATGCATATACTATATTCCTGGCATGAGTAGCAGGGCGCTGAAATGTTGCGCGATTTTTAACAAAAAGCTGTGAAAATTCGCAGTCTCCCTAAGTTAATAAATAAGAATGTACGCACACCACACTGCGCCTTTGTCTGTTCTTTATAACGAACGTGACAGTGCTTGTTCGTGTCCTCAAGTCACTTAGTCAGAATTCTTATCAGCATTTCATATATTTTCTCTACCCTTGCCCCGCTTGTTAGATATTATGCACATTGATAGCTTGATAGCAAACATCCTCACCATGTGATTTATCATAGTAGCAGGCAGCAGCCATCTAAATAGTGGAGGCTCCTCAGAGGAGGAAGGGGAGGACCATCCTCCTCAGTGAATAAAACTATACTAAATATATTCACGTCACCAAATTATTTATTAAAACAAACTGTTTTGCAATAAAGGCCTCAACAGCACTCTGTAGGGTAGCACCATGGTGTAGCTGGAGAACAGCTGTATTCTGTCCTCCTCTGGGTACATTGACTTCAATACAAAACCTAGGAGGCTCATGGTTCTCACCCCTTCCATAGACTTACACAGTAAATATAACAAGTTCCAATGGACATCCTCCAACCTATTAGAGCTCTTGCAGCATGAACTGACATATTGTACACCCAATCAAAGGATCAGAGAATTAATCTAGTTGTCAAGGGATTCTTCTGTTGAACGAGAGGCGGACCAAAACGCAGCATGGTTATTGTGATACATCTTTAATGAAGATGATAAATGAACAATATACAAAACAAGAAATGTGAAGAACCTAAAACAGCCCTATCTGGTGTAACAAACACAAAGACAGGAACAATCACCCACAAAACCCAACACAAAACAGGCTACCTAAATATGGCTCCCAATCAGAGACAATGACTAATACCTGCTTCTGATTGAGAAGCATATCAGGCCCAAACACAGAAACAGACAAACAAGACATCCAACATAGAATGCCCACTCAGATCACACCCTGACCAAACAAAACATAGAATATACAAAGCAAACTATGATCAGGGTGTGACACTAGTACTGAAGGCATAAACTATAGCTAGCCTGCACTGCAGTGCATAGCATGTGGTGAGAAGTTGACTCAAAGAGAGAGAAAGATAATAGTTTAACAGTTTTGAACAACTTAATTTTAACCAAAATGAAGAAGCAAGATAGAAAAAGAGATATTTTTTAATTTAAATATAATTTATCTAGTTTAGCCTACTCAAACACCTGGCTCAAACAGAGGGATGCTATGTTAGCTAGCTGGCTATGGCTATCCAACATTGGAACTCTTCAAGTCAAGGTAAGCTTTTGGTTTTATTAATTTATTGCCACCAAGGCCCGCTGGTGTAACTGCAAAATTCCTTGTTGACTGTACACTGTACACTGTACTGCATGATTGTAGCTGGTTTACTAATGCGTTAGTTCTAGTAGTTCTCGTTAACTATGACGTGACAGAGATGTACGGTATGTGTAGCAGTTAGTGGTCATGATATGAAGGTTTCGCTTGGAAAGGTTTTTCGCCTGGTCACAGACAGCTGATATTTTGTGCACTGAAGTCCACAATTAAATGGTAAAGGTGAGAGGAGGAGAGTGCGTAGATAGTTGTGCGAGGGAATTATATATACTATGAGCAAAGTGATCATTCTGTTTTTATGTGGCTGTTATGAAAGTGAACTGTGTTTGCGTGTGATCAGGGGGGCACCTACGTTATCGTAAACTTTTATTCATAGGCTAGGTTGTAGCAACCTCATGATGGGTACGGTAAAAATTCTAGTATAATGTTGTTGCCTAAACCTATCGATGTTACATTGAGCTGGGTGAATGGAATATGAATTACAGTCATCCAATATGCTGCCATGCTCATTAAAAAAATAATTTTAAACGGGATACCGACCGCCACTGAATCTAAATGATCAGACCAAAAACATGAAGGGAAAGCTGATAGGGTGAAATTATGAAGCAAGTGGCTGGAGAAATACAGCTTCACTCTATCCAATCAGAGCAGCAGGATCAATGTACAGCCCATCCTTGTTTTTACAGACAGCCAGTTGAGTTCTACAGAAATTTGCCCATATCTGTTATGGTACTCATTTTGTCTGACTATTCGGCACAATCCTAGTATATGCCACTGTACTCAAAATGTTACCTTTTCTACACTGATATATTGAGAAGATTGAAATACTGCTAGTTTTACAGAAAACTGCCCTAGCAGTAGCCACCACAGTCATTTAGAATGGCAGTGTCAGCCAATCAGCGACCTTTGTTGTTCAACTCTACGTGCCATGCTGGTAGCTATCATGAGGACGAAAAGGGAAGTTATTTGGAGTACAGTGGCATATCCCATCCCTGCATTGAGGTACGTTTTCTGACCAATATCTGCCGCCGGCTCGACGGTGTCTTGATATAACCATATTTGCGTTCCGACCTCAGTGTAGGCAGTGTAAACAAGCACAGCTGTAGTCTGTATCTTCTGGCAAAGACAAACACTACAGTATCAATTCTACGTATTGCATACTTTCTTTGAGATTACTTCAATCCCGAAACGCCCTCTTTGCGGAGACAACAAATGAGATTCTCAACTCCTTCACCACAACTGTAAAAGGGGCAGTTTCTTGAGGCCAACCAGTAAGAACAGGTTTTGTGTTGAGCAGATGCAAAACAGATTCCAGATCAGGTACTTCTACCCTATATGCATGAAACCCAAAAGGCCAACAAAAATACACTCAAACAAGGAAATAGGAGAACAAGCCCGCACGAAACAGAAGCGGGCTGAACAGACTATATATAACCCTATCCTAACAACCAAACTAGAAACAGGTGCTACCAATTAGACAAAACTAAACGAACACAGAACAATGGATCGGCGATAGCTAGTAGACCGGCGACGACGACCGCCGAGCGCCACCCGAACAAGAAGGGGAGTCACCTTCGGTAATATTCGTGACAGTACCCCCCTCCTGACGCGCAGCTCCCGCAGCGCGCCGACGCCGGCCTCGGGGACGACCCGGAGGCCGAGGCGCTGGGCGATCCGGACGGAGGCAATGGAATTCACTCAACATAGATGGGTCTAGAATATCCCTCACCGGAACCCAGCAGCCTCTCACCCGGCGTCTCGAGTCCAGAATAGCTCGTATCTTGTACGCCGGGGACCCCTCGATGTCCAGAAGGGGCGGAGGAACCTCCGGTACCTCATCTTCCTGCATGGGACCAGCTACCACCGGCCTGAGAAGAGACACATGAAATGAGGGGTTAATACGATAATACGAAGGAAGTAATAATTGATAACAAACCTCATTTATTCTCCTCAGGACTTTAAATGGCCCTATACACTGCGGACCCAGCTTCCGGCAGGGCAAGCGGAGAGGCAGGTTTCGGGTCGAGAGCCAGACCCTGTCTCCAGGTGCAAACACGGGGGCCTCACTGCGGTGACGGTCAGCGCTCTTCTTCTGCCTTATACTCGCTTGGCGTAATGACTCTTGGACCGCCCTCCAGGTCTCCTTAGAGCGCTGTACCCACTCCTCCACTGCAGGAGCCTCAGTCTGGCTCTGATGCCACGGTGCCAGGACCGGCTGGTACCCCAACACGCACTCAAATGGTGACATGTTGGTAGAGGAGTGGCTTAGTGAATTCTGGGCTATTTCTGCCCAGGGAATATATCTTGCCCACTCCACTGGCCGGTCCTGGCAATACGACCGCAGAAACCTACCCACCTCCTGGTTAACTCTCTCCACCTGACCATTACTCTCCAGGTGATACCCTGAGGTCAGGCTGACCGAGACCCCCAGACGTTCCATAAATGCCCTCCAAACACGGGAGATAAATTGGGGGCCCCGATCAGAAACTATATCCTCGGGCACCCCGTAGTGCCGGAAGACATGGGTGAAAAGAGCTTCCGCAGTCTGTAGGGCCGTAGGGAGACCGGACAATGGGATAAGACGGCAGGACTTAGAGAACCGATCCACAACGACCAGGATTGTAGTGTTACCCTGAGAGGGGGAGGTCCGTAAGAAAATCCACCGAAAGATGGGTCCACGGCCGTTGTGGAACGGGAAGAGGTTGTAATTTACCTCTTGGCAGGTGTCTAGGAGCCTTACTCTGGGCGCACACCGAACAGGAGGAAACATAGAATCACACATGCCTCCTCAAAGTGGGCCACCAGTATTTCCTCTCAAGACCTCTCACTGTCCTATAAATACCTGGATGACCCGACGAGGGTAGACAATGAGCCCATCGAATCAATTGATCACGGACAGCCAGCTGCACGTACCTACGACCCTCTGGATACTGTGGAGGCGCAGGTTCCCCCCTTAGCGCCCGCTCGATGTCCGCGTCCACATCCCATACTACCGGTGCCACCAGCTTAGCTGCCGGAATGATGGGAGTAGGATCGATGGACCTGTCCTCAGTGTCATAGAGTCTTGACAGCGCGTGAGCCTTAGTGTTGAGGGAACCTGGTCTATACGAGATAGTGAAACGAAATCTGGTGAAAAACATGGCCCACCTTGCCTGACGAGGATTCAGTCTCCTAGCTGATCGGATGATATACTCCAGGTTACGATGGTCAGTCCAGATAAGGAAAGGGTGCTTAGCCCCCTCAAGCCAGTGTCTCCACACCTTCAGGGCCTTAACCATAGCCAACAACTCCCTATCCCCCACATCATAATTCCGCTCCGCTGGCCCGAGTTTCTTTGAAAAAAAAGGCACAGGGGCGGAGCTTCGGTGGCACACCCGAACACTGTGAGAGCACCTCTCCAACCCCAGCCTCGGATGCGTCCACCTCTACTATAAACACCAAAGAAGGGTCCGGATGTGCAAACACCGGCGCCTCAGTAAACATCGCCTTCAACTTATGAAAAGCTCCGTTCGCCTCTGCTGACCACTGCAAACGCACCGGCCCCCCCTTCAGCAGTGAGGTAATAGGGGCAGCTACCTGACCAAAACCCCGGATAAACCTCCGGTAGTAATTGGCAAATCCCAAGAACCGCTGCACCTCCTTTACCGTGGTCGGAGTCGGCCAATTACGCACGGCCTTAACGCGGTCACCCTCCATTACCAAACCAGAGCTGGAAATGCGATAACCCAGGAAGGAAACTGATTGTTTGGAAAACTCACATTTCTCCGCCTTCACATACAGGTCATGCTCCAGCAGTCGTCTAAGAACCTTGCGCACAAGAGATACATGCGCAGTGCGTGTAGCGGAGTAGATCAAAATATCGTCAATATACACCACTACACCCTGTCCGTGCAGGTCTCTGAGTATTTCATCCACGAAGGATTGAAATATAGCTGGAGCATTCTTTAGACCGTATGGCATGACGAGGTACTCATAATGGCCCGACGTAGTGCTAAATGCAGTTTTCCACTCATCTCCCTCCTGAATACGCACCAAATTATAAGCACTCCTGAGATCCAGTTTAGTGAAGAACTGCGCTCCGTGAAATGATTCCACTGCCGTAGCAATGAGAGGTAGTGGGTAACTAAAACCCACTGTGATGGAATTTAGACCTCTATAATCAGTACACGGACGTAAATCACCATCTTTTCTTCACAAAAAAGAAACTCGAAGAGACAGGTGACATGGAGGGCCGAATGTACCCCTGTCCCAGAGCCTCGGTGATATAAGTTTCCATAGCCACCTTCTCCTCCTGGGACAAAGGATACACATGACTCCTGGGGAGTGCAGCGTTAACCTGGAGATTTATCACGCAATCCCCCTGCCTATGGGGTGGTAATTGGGTCGCTTTCTTTTTACTGAAAACGATAGCCAAATCGTCATACTCAGCTGGAATGCGCACTGTGGAAACCTGGTCTTGACTCTCCACCGTTGTAGCACCATGGAAACCCCTACACACCTGCCTGAACACTCATCAGACCACCCCTGTAGAGTTCCCTGTTTCCACGAAATCGTAGGATTATGAATAGCTAGCCAGGGAATCCCCAGAACAACTGGAAACGCAGGTGAATCGATAAAGAACAAACTAATTCGCTCCTTGTGATTCCCCTGCGTAATCATCTCCAACGAAATTGTGGCTATTCACCAGCCCTGACCCTAATGGTCGACTATCTAAAGAGTGCACGGAAAAAGGGGCGTCTACTTTTACTAACGGAATCCTCAACCTCTGAGCGAGTCCGCAATCTATAAAGTTTCCAGCTGCGCCTGAATCTACCAAGAGGTTCTAGTTACTTGTTAGCTCTTATTCTTATCCATATTTTTTAAAAACTGCACTGTTTTTTAGGGGCTCGTAAGCATTTCACTGTTGTATTGGGTGCATGTGACTAATACAATTTGATTTGATTTGTTTTATTTTTCCTTGTCTGCCACCTATCCCTGCTTTGTCAGTCTTGATAAGCCCAGTGTATGCACTTCTGGGTGAGGCTGTGGCTGTGGTGGAGTGCATGGCAGATCTGAAAGAGAGATGCACAAACAGACAGTAAGTATACAGCTCAACAACATGTCTGCGTGTACATCTGTTGGTGTGGATGAGCATATGCAATATAATTCTGAATTACCTCTATCCATCTCGGTATCCTCAAAAGTTTCTCCCTTCACGGCCAGTGTAGTAGGAACTGGTGCAGCCGGTAGATTAAATACCACAGCAGAGGACTGCTGTGAATGCAGCTGAACTGCTGGGGTGGCAGATCTAAAAGAGAGAGGCACAATTTTCTTAATTGACAATAATCATACAACTAAATAGACTGAATGAGTGTAAAGGCCTAGATTCAATCAGATCAAACGTTAACCGGCGATAGCCAACACCCGCATAGCTGATGTTTTGGTGGTGTCTGAGGTGTAACTGCGTTGGATCTGTCAAATCAGTAAGCAGCAGCTCTTGATCAGTGTCACAAAACTACACCCGTCCTACTCACGTTACAAGTTCAGAACCAGAAAGTACTTTCACTTTTTATTTCCTTCATTACAGGTTATGAGAATCTATCATCTGAGGCTGCAGCAATATCCCTTGACTGTACCTGAAACGATACAAGTGCTATCTGTGGAACAGAAGAAGAATTCCTCACTACCGGCAGACTGTCAGAACATCATTTCTAATAGTTATCTATGTGCGACTGATAACAGTGTGGAAGAGCTGGTCATTTTTAAAGGACTTTGTTAATGATTACCTTGACAATAGGACAATTGAATATTATTGTCTTGCAGACAAGTGAAATATGTTTGAAATTATTTTCCTTATGAGTCTCCTCCTAATACAGGATGTGGGTGGTGTTTCCATTTCTAACACAGAGATTATTGGTACTAATTGGGGTAAGAATGTGTAATGAATTTCCTCCTCTTCTTCCGAAGAGGAGAGGCGAAACGGATCAAAGGACCAATACGCGGCGTGGTAAGTGTCCATGGTTCTTTTTAATACGTTAAGGTACACATGAACAACTGACTACAAAAAACAATAAATGTGAAAACTCAAAACAGTCCTATCTGGTGCAATCACAGAGATAGGAACAATCACCCACAAACACACAGTGAAACCCAGGCTACCTAAGTATGATTCTCAATCAGAGACAACTAATGACACCTGCCTCTGATTGAGTACCATACTAGGCCGAAACATAGAAATTCCCAAAACCTAGAAAAACAAACATAGACTGCCCACCCAAATCACGCCCTGACCATACTAACTAAATACAAAACACAGGAATATAAAGGTCAGAACGTGACAGTACCCCCCCCCAAAGGTGCGGACTCCGGCCGCAAAACCTTGACCTATAGGGGAGGGTCTGGGTGGGCGTCTGTCCGCGGTGGTGGTTCTGGCGCGGGACGCGGACCCCACTTCACCATTGTCTTAGTCCGCCTTATTGTCCGCCTCCGTGGCTTTCTCACCATGGCAACCCCTCTAAATGACCCCACTTCACAGAGGGGCAGCTCGGGACAGAGGGGCAGAAGCTCTGGACAGAGGGGCAGGGGCTCGGGACAGAGGGGCAGGGGCTCTGGGCTGAGGGGCTCTGGCGCCTCTGGGCTGAGGGGCTCTGGCGCCTCTGGGCTGAGGGGCTCTGGCAGTGGCGCCGGACAGGCGGGACGCTCCGGCAGCGGCGCCGGACAGGCGGGAGGCTCCGGCAGCGGCGCCGGACAGGCGGGACGCTCCGGCAGCGGCGCCGGACAGGCGGGACGCTCTGGCAGTGGCGCCGGACAGGCGGGAGCACCTGCAGGGAGGAGACAGAGAGACAGCCGGGAACGTGGAGCTGCCACAGGAGGCAGCGGAGCCGGACAGGCGGGACCACCTGCAGGGAGGAGACAGAGAGACACCCTGGTGCGTGGAGCTGCCACAGGAGGCAGCGGCGCCGGACAGGCGGGACGCTCCGGCAGCGGCGCCGGACAGGCTGCACAACGAATTGATAAGCCTGGGACCAGTGCTCCTGTTTCCACTAGATAGACAGCCACAAAGTAAAACCTACTTGGTATCAGGGTTGTGTTGCTAACATGGCCATTTTTTTCTAACTCATGATTTTATTTCATGTAGGATAGCAGCCTACACAAGAAATAACTGATATTAAAAGGCAATGTACGGTAGTTGCAAGGTAAAAAACGTATGAAAAAAAACACAGCTTAAAACCTCAGAGCTCTCCCCTACTTTGTGCTATTTCCGCCTGAAGACATACCCAAATCTAACAGCCTGTAGTTCAGGCACAGAACCAAGGATATGCATATTCTTGGTACCATTTGAAAGAAAACACTCTGAAGTTTGTGTAAATGTGAATTGAATGTTGGAGAATATAACACAATAGATCTGGTTTAGATAAAATGGAAAAACCACACGTTTTTTATTTTTATATCATCTTCTTTAAAATGAACAAGATAAAACAAAAATTCAGATAGGATGATGGGGATAATTTCAGTGAAAAATATAAGAGGGCAACAGTACTTGTGCAAAGTGTCAGAATGATAACTTCCAAAATCAGTGTGCTACATGACATTTATCATGAAGTCACCCAGGTGTTCCACACAAGTAGCCCACATGTACCCAAGTGGCCAAATTGGTGAAGGTATACATTTTGAACCAAATAACTATATACAAAAAAACAAAATGGTATTCTAACACCCCCCCCCCCCAAAAAAAGTGAGAGAAATAAATGGGGGGGAAAAACAGGGCAAAAAAATAATTATTGATCAAATATATATATATATATATATATATATATATATATATATATATATATATATATATATATATATATATATATATATATATATATATATATATATATATACACATTTACAAAATAACATGGGTAACTATTTACACACTTTCAATATTTGGAAGACCCTCAGTCCTCTATCAAATCAAATCAATTTATATAGCCCCAGCCTAAAACCCCAAACAGCAAGCAATGCAGGTGTAGAAGCACAGTGGCTAGGAAAAACTCCCTAGAAAGGAAAAACCCTAGGAAGAAACCTAGAGAGGAACCAGGCTATGAGGGGTGGCCAGTCCTCTTCTGGCTGTGCCGGGTGGAGATCACAGTGGTTGTAGAGGGTGCAACAGGACAGCACCTCAAGACTAAAAATGAACAGTTTAGGGTTCCATAGCCGCAGGCAGAACAGTTGAAACTGGAACAGCAGCAAGGCCGGGTGGACTGGGGACAGCAAGGAGTCATCATGGCAGGTAGTCCTGAAGCATGGTCCAAGGGCTCTGGTCCTCCGAGAGAAAGAAGGAGAGAAAGAGAGAGCAGACTCACACAAGACACCGAATAAGACAGGAAAAGTAATCCAGATATAACATACTGACCCTAGCCCCCACCCACTACATTAGAGGGAGCATCAAGGAGTTTGCTGGCTACAGCACCACTGCACCAAGCCCTGTTCCTTCTGCTCCTGCCACAAGTGTTCATCTGCACAAATACATTTGCGCAGGCATGGATGTGCCTAAGGGCCAAAAGTATATATATACATACACACACACACAGAGAGACATAGGCTATGGTCGTTCTTATACAAACAAACAGACCTTCACTCACAATGACTAGCTAATGTGTACTTTACCCATTTCATTACATCTTTATATATTGCAAATCAAATGTAAAAACAATCACAAATAATATTTTATATTAATTTAATTTCAAACAACGGCATTAGCATTGTAGTGGCCAATAGATTCAAACATGACACGACCAATAACTTTTTGAATTCAATGATAGACTTTTAATACACCCCGTATCAGAAGCCGGAGAGCCCCGCAGGACTCACCCCCTTTCCAGAGCTCTGGCTCCAGTATTTATCCACATATTGCATATGAGCCCATCCCATAAGTAAATTACTTACATTTACATTTAAGTCATTTAGCAGACGCTCTTATCCAGAGCGACTTACAAATTGGTGCATTCACCTTATGACATCCAGTGGGACAGTCACTTACTTTACATTCCAATCTGTACATTCTGCTTGTTCAGCCCAGTAACGCCCACATCTGCTTTCGGCCAGATTATATGATGTCAAGACCTTTCCCTTGACCTAAAGATAATAATTTACATCCCTCCTTCCTGTGGCCTGTGCTCAGACCCTGTAATTAACTCTGTGTCCCTATTGTGTGTGTCTCTAGATTTTAGTGTGTTCAGCTGCCCTGGTCGCCTTCTCTCCATATGGTTGTCTAAGATCAAACAGACTTGTGTCCCCTGTGATGTGACCGATGCCTGCAATCCATCAGTTAGTCACCTGGCCGACCCCGTCCCCAGGCAATCCATCAGTTAGTCATTGACTGTCCAGCTAGCCTAAGCATCTATGTGTCTGCATTTTTAGTGTCCCCTATGACCTTTAACTTCTTCCTGCCCTATACAATACAGAATGCATTTTACCAGAACAGAACACATAAGTGTACCTTTTTCTCTTTTGTTATCAAATCATGTATATAATTAAATCATGTATATAATCTCTCCCTCAGCATGAGAGCAATTTACCAGTCCAATACAATGTCCTCTCCGTTCAAAAAATATGCCTCAGTTTCAGTCTTCAAAATGGAGTCTTCAAAAAAGCAGATGCCTCACTTTCACAATGAATCCCCTTTAAAATTGTTTCTACATTTGTATATCTAGCCTTAGAATTAGCTTTCCTTGACTTATTCGCCATGATGTTGGATAAATAAACAGCTGAAGATGCAAGTCACCGAAATACTGCTGTGCGTAATAAGCTTTGCTCCTTCGAGGTAGAATTGTCAATGGCGAAAGAACGGTCCTTACGCCAGCGTTTAATGGAAAGGTTTGTCTTACAACAAAGAATCATGGGATATTACCGTTTACCTATGCTCATTGGCTATCTACCCCAGCTAGATTTCAAGACGATCAGTGGTCATTGGGTTAAAAGACAGACAATCAACGAGACAGTGGTCATATAATTGGTGCACAATGGGCTCGTCGCTTGTTGTCTTCCAATCGTTTTTTCCGAGTCAATATGTCCCGCAAAATGACCCATCCTTTTGGTTGTGTTACAAACAAACAGTTGATTGCAAGGAAACCAAACATGACTGGATGAAGTCAGGGAAAGTCTGTCTATTTTACGTTGGATGTTATGCCGAAAGTTGAATGACACGAAATTCAACAAGATAAGCGTTCACAAAATGTTTTGTGTTAGTCTATAAAAAATGGATTTAACCGAACAAAAGACCATTCATTGTGTAACAATGAGCCTTGGGATTGCAACCAGAGCAAGATCTTCATAGGTAAACAATTTATTTCAATGCAATCTGTGATTTCGTTACGCAAGTGCTAGCTGAATAAGTAGTTTGATATGGGGGTCTGTGCTCAGATAATCGCAGCGTATTCTTTCGCAATAAATAATTTTAAAAATCTGACAACACAGTTGGATTTGCAAGATTCTAGGCTTTCAAACCATGTGAGACACTTGTATTTTCATGAATGTTTAATATGACTATTTATGTAGCGATCACCTATGTTGTCGAATTTAATCCCGCTAACGGGTTCGGTGCGCAGAGAGGTTAATGAAAACCATCTAACCTCTACAGCAGAGCGCTTTCTACACACCCACTCCTTTCCACACGCCCAGACTTTCCTTTCGACTCATCCACTGCCTTCAGTTCAACACACCCACTCCTTTCCACATACCCACTGCTTTCCTTTTGACACACCCACTTGCCCATACTCCGATCGCCATATTGAGCTGCAGATTCCCCTTTCTCGTTCTGAGATCACTCACTCTAGACTAATGAAATACACGTCATCAGGCTACCACCACAGAGATACTGTAATCAACAGCTACCACCTCTTCACTCCCTCCTCACACATGCTGTATGTTTAACTTTCTCTTATAATCAAACAGATCAACTGGCAAGAACAGCTACAAGGTATTACATGTTTACTTTTTCAAATACATCACAAACCAACTTTGCACTTGTTGTTGTTGAGTGGATGTCAAGGGAAATGTAAAATATTACGCTGTTATTTATGCATTGCGATACTCCTCTCCAGAGTGGAATGTCGCAATGCACTTGGGATATGTGAGGTGAAAGGCGTGAGATACATCACCATGACAACATGAGATACATCACCATGACAACATGAGATACATCACCATGACACCATGAGATACATCACCATGACACCATGAGATACATCACGCTGGCATAGATGTCCTCTTTTGGGAAGGTCACCACAGGCATGGTTCCAATGGCCAGTACGCAGTTGGTTTCGCAGAGAATCGCGACAGGGCTGAAGAGTGGTCTCGCCTGAAGAAAGGTGCTGGAGTCTTCTGCAGACCTACACAAACACAAAGAGAAAAACAAATATGTCCACAAAGACAATTCACACTCTTTGTATGTTATGGTTAAGTAATGAAAATTCTAATACATGCACACATTTCTTACCTCAAGGATGTGAAGCATAGCCTCACTTGCATGTCCTAACTTATTCAGTGGAGCCACAGGTGATGGGAATATATCTGGTAAAGCCTTCATCATGGCGTTCGAGTGCTTCAATACAATGTGATTTTCTGGATTTTTAAGAAGAAATATCTTATTAGACAAAAAACAAACATATATTGCCTTTATTTAAGATATTTAATCCAACTTTGGTTTCAATTTTTGCAGTGGAAGCCTGAATTATTCTAAGACAAATCAACGTTTCAGATAATTCATCTAGTACTGAAAGCCTAAGCTGTAGCTAGCTAGCACTGCAGTGCATAAAATGTTATGAGTAGTTGCCTCAAAGAGAGAAAATGACAATAGTTGAACAGTTTTGAACAAATTAATTTCTTCCAAAATTAAGGAGAATAGAGAGTGAGATAAATTTGGTTGTATTTTTTAAAACTTTCATTTTCACTTAGCTAGCAAATGGAGCTAGCTAGGTTAGCCTAGGGCTATTGTGGTGACCATATTACCGCCACACCAGCAGTCATTTTTCACCACACCAGCAGTCATGAGTCCTTCTGTAGCTCAGTTGGTAGAGCATGGCGCTTGTAACGCCAGGGTAGTGGGTTCGATCCCGGGACCACCCATACGTAGAATGTATGCACACATGACTGTAAGTCGCTTTGGATAAAAGCGTCTGCTAAATGGCATATATTATTATTATATTATGAGTCATGACCACAGTAAAATTCCACGTAACCATTGAGTCATGGTAATCTCCTTTTATGCAATCTGGACATGTCTTTGTAGTACCCAACTTGCTAACAACCATCAGGTCGCTAATGGCCTGGTACTCAGGGCTATATTGTCCCTCAACCACAAATGTCCCTCAACCACAAATGCATTGAAAATCACATACAAAACTTATCATCAAAACAGTAGGCCTATCGTACTTTTAAAACTCACCTCACTATGATGATCCATTTGAACAAAGAACTTCAACAGCAGGTTAAAACAGTGTAAAACATGTTTTCTGTGGATGTTGTTTCAAAGCCTAATACATGGACAGTGCTTTCTAAGGTGATGATTCATTCAAAACGCGTATGAGCCCAAGCCCCCCCCCCCACACACAAAAAAATGTTGAATTCAAATTATGATTGTGCCATTATACAATACATAGTCTACCACATAATGTACATGGCAGAAAAAACACAAAATTGATTTAAGATGTCTTTGGTACATAATTGGTCTAGCCTATACTCAAAAATTAAACAATTTGAGTAATCACCATTGAGTGTGGACTGTATTGTTAGGAATACTGGATGGGCTGGTTACCTTATGATACACTCCAAAATGTATATCCATGAGTCTGGGAGAGAAAGTTTAGGCCTAGGCAATGCTGTTGGTTCATTGATTGTGCATGGCGGCTTACAGTTATGCTACAATTAGTGAATTTTTATTTGATTTTGAATATCCTAGTAATAGGGAATCTTTTTTATATTTTAATAATTAATTGATGACACTTTAGCTATACAGAATATTTCCCCACCATGCATTTCCTCCTCTCTCTCCTTTATTCATTTCTTGAGTGTGCAGATGGGCTGTCAACAGTTTAGTGAAATCGTGTAGTGTTGCTATTGATGATCCCGAACATATTTCACTTGATTTCCCAAATTAAGCACTGGGCTTCAGGAACAGGGTTGGAGAGCCCATGGCATACAGAGTTTGGGCAGAATATCACCTGTCACGCAGTGAGAGCATGCTCTTAAAACAGTGATTGATGCTTGGCGTGAAATAAGTCTATATTAAGCACATGATCTGTTATAAAACCGAAGTAGTCTACAAAACGGACCTGCGGGAAAGCGCACAGCCTCCATTCAATGGGCTATTTGAGTGTATACTGATAGCACACTTGATGAGAGATACACACTTGATGAGAGAACAGCTGTGCAGCCTAAGGCAAGGAACAGAGCACAAGGTTTTTTTTTCTACTTTCTCAAATCCTCAATAGCCTATATTCGCATCATGCAGCCAATATATGTTTTGATTTCTAAGACATTCTAATGTTTATATCATTCAAAACTAAAGTTGCCAAATAAATCTAAATCTAACATATAGGACCTGCTTCAAATTACAATTTTTCACTCAACTTCGCCACTTCATATGTGCATCTGCTCTGTAATGGGAAAAGTATCCTTTCTATTTTATTCAGCTAAATTTAATTATGTTCTTCTTACTATCAAATCTGAAACAATTAAATAATGACATGGGACTTCTAAGCATGACATGGGACTTCCAAGCATATCTTTTCAGCTAAATGAACAAGTCCACAGCCTATGGCATGGAGCATAACCAGATAACATAGGCCTAATGTCAGAGTCGAGTGTATAGGTGGCAGGGAAGTCAGGCGCAGGAGAGTCAAACGGAGTGTAAATGGAGTCTTTTAATATAAGTCCACTTAACATGCTCCAAATACATACATACATACATACATACATACATACATACATACATACATACATACATACATACATACATACATACATACATACATACATACATACATACATACATACATACATACATACATACATACATACATACATACATACATACATACATACATACATACATACATACATACATACATACATACATACATACATACATACATACATACATACATACATACATACATACATACATACATACATACATACATACATACATACATACATACATACATACATACATACATACATACATACATACATACATACATACATACATACATACATACATACATACATACATACATACATAAACGAACATGGGTATGAGGAACCGTTGTGCACCTATGCAACATAAAACAACACTTGACATAAAGCAATCTCTGACAAAGATATGAGGGGAAACAGAGGGTTAAATACACAACAGGTAATGAATGGGATTGAAAACAGGTGTGTGGGAAGACAAGACAAGACCAATGGAAAATGAAAAATGGGATCAATGATGGCTAGAAGGCCGGTGACGTCGAGTAATGAATGGGATTGAAAACAGGTGTGTGGGAAGACAAGACAAAACCAATGGAAAATGAAAAATGGGATCAATGATGGCTAGAAGGCCGGTGACGTCGACCACCGCCCAAACAAGGAGAGGCAACGACTTCGACAGAAGTCGTGACACCTAAAGTAGGCCAACTCATATTCTGTTCATCTGAAATACATTCTCTTCATTTCGTGAGATGCTAAACCTGTTTATATTAATTCATGTTCAATTACCGTGAGAGCAGCAATCGTTTGCATGACAATAACTGGCTGACAAAATTGAATGACCACCACAGCCCTAGTTTAGCTGTCACGTTGGTATAAAGGGAGCGGGAGACAGGTGCAGGAATGCGTAATAGGGTTTTTATTGACCCAAATTACAGCGTGCCATGTCTCCCGCGTGCCATGTAAACTCACACGACCAAAGGACATTGGAACAATCATCGACCTCGCAATGGAGAAGCAAAGGGCACGTTATTACAAACACAATCAGTAAGGAATTGGAACCAGGTGTGCGTAATTTACATTTACATTTAAGTCATTTAGCAGACGCTCTTATCCAGAGCGACTTACAAATTGGTGCATTCACCTTATGACATCCAGTGGAACAGTCACTTTACAATAGTGCATCTAAATCTTAAAGGGGGGTGAGAAGGATTACTTATCCTATCCTAGGTATTCCTTAAAGAGGTGGGGTTTCGGGTGTCTCCGGAAGGTGGTGATTGACTCCGCTGTCCTGGCGTCGTGAGGGAGTTTGTTCCACCATTGGGGGGCCAGAGCAGCGAACAGTTTTGACTGGGCTGAGCGGGAACTGTACTTCCTCAGTGGTAGGGAGGCGAGCAGGCCAGAGGTGGATGAACGCAGTGCCCTTGTTTGGGTGTAATGACCATAGGTTGACCGATTAATCAGCATGGCCGATTAATTTGGGCTGATTTCAAGTTTTCATAACAATTTTTGGATGCCGATTATGGCCGATTACATTGCATTCCACAAGGAAAGTGCGTGGCAGGCTGACCACCTGTTATGCGAGTGCAGCAAGAAGCCAAGGTAAGTTGCTAGCTAGCATTAAACTTATCTTACAAAAAACAAATTTCTTCACATAATCACTAGTTAACTACACATGGTTGATGATATTACTAGGTTAACATATAATCGATGTAGTGCCTGTTAATTTATCATCGAATCACAGCCTACTTCGCCAAAGGGGTGAAGTTTTAACTAAAGCGCATTCGCGAAAAAAGCACAATCTCTGCATGAATGTACCTAACCATAAACATCAATGCCTTTTTTAAAAACAATACACAGAAGTATATATTTTTAAACCTGCATATTTAGTTAAACGAAATTCATGTAAGCAGGCAATATTAACTAGGAAAATTGTGTCACTTCTCTTGCGTTCATTGCACGCAGTGTCAGAGTATATGCAACAGTTTGGGCCGCCTGGCTCATTGCGAACTAATTTGCCAGAATTTTACATAATTATGACATAACTTTGAAGGTTGTGCAATGTAACAGCAATTTTTAGATATAAATGTAACAGCAATATTTAGACCTTGGGTTGCCACCCATTTGATAAAATACGGAATGGTTCTGCATTTCACTGAAAGAATAAACGATTTGTTTTCGAAATGATAGTTTCCGGATTTGACCATATTAATGACCAAAGGCTCGTAT
This sequence comes from Oncorhynchus gorbuscha, assembly GCF_021184085.1. Classification (NCBI taxonomy): domain Eukaryota; kingdom Metazoa; phylum Chordata; class Actinopteri; order Salmoniformes; family Salmonidae; genus Oncorhynchus; species Oncorhynchus gorbuscha. The sequence continues at coordinate 26,395,015 of NC_060184.1, read as the reverse complement.
TTCTGTCTCTATTATATTATAATTAATAAGTCTATGATTTGATATTTGATAGAGTGGTCTGACTGAGCGGTGGTAGGCAGCAACAGGCTCGTAAGGTTTTACAGAAATCTATCTAGTAGCAGCCACCACAGCCATTTTAGAATGGCAGTGTAAGCCAATCAGCTCATTTGTTGTTCAACCCTATGTGCCATTCCATAATGGCTGCTGTGGCTACTGGTAGCTAGTATGAGGACTAAAAAGTTTTCTGCGAAAACGAGCAGTATTTCAATCTTCTTGATGGAGAATTGTGGATAAAGGTAACATTTGTAGTACAATGGCATTTCCCATCCCTGCATTGAGGTACGTTTTCTGACCAAATCTGCCGCAGGCTCCATGGTGTCTTGATGAAACCATATTTGCGTTCCGACCTCAGTGTAGGCAGTGTAAACGAGCGTAACTGTAGATGGTATCTTCTGGCAAAGACAAACACTACAGTATCAATTCTCCATAATGCATACCCTCCTTGAGATACCTTCATTCCCGAAACACCCACTTTGCGGAGACAACAAATGAGATTCTCTTCGCATTCACCTCCACTGTAAAAGGGACATTTTCTTTCAGCCAACCAGTAGGAACAGGTTTGTCTTGAGCAGACACGAAACAGATTTGAGATCAGCTACATCCGTACATGCATTTCCCCACATGGCCCCCAAGCATTATAGCTGGTCCAGAGACAGTGTCTAATTAACAATTCTGTAAAATAGATAGATTAGATTAATTTACAACTTTCACTTTCTTGTTTCCTGTAAATCACAAGGTTAAATAAAGGCAAGAGAGGAGGTGGGTGGGAGACTGCATAGTTTATGTCAGAGAGATCTGTCATAGTCAGAATGAAAGTGAAAGATGACTTGAAATATTTACATTGTCTGCACACTGGTTGTTATATTATACAGTAAGATATGTTTTGTTTCCCTGTCTGTTACATGATTCATTAACAAATGTCTCTGTTCACTCCCTTACAGATCCACAATGGAACGTAGAGGTGATTATTTGAACCGGACACAGACCTACCACTTATTTTATAGAATGTTTGAGGAATGTTTAAGGTCAGATCTTAACTTAGTCTTATAACTGTCTGGGCAGTGAACTAAACCAAAACATTGCTACTTTTAGTTTTAGAGTCTATACTTGACTTTTCTCTTTTTTCCATTATAAAACAGAGGTGACAAGGTTGATGAAGTACTACACCATCACCATCGTGCACCTGGCGACCTGGTTAGCGTGCACTGCGCCCGGCCCACCACAGGAGTCGCTGGTGTGCAAGGATATCCCTACCGGCCAAGCCCTCCCTAACCCGGACGACACTAGGCCAATTGGACCTCCCGGTCGCGGCCGGCTGCGACAGAGCGCGAACCCAGAGTCTCTGGTAGCACACCGGGAGGCCCCTGTATTTATTTTCTTAGTCAACCTTGTGTTCTGTTTCGTTGTGTTCTTGAACGTAGCCGTGTCTTTGATTTTTGTTAATTGATTTCACCTGTGTTAGTTACTCACCTGGTCTCATCAGCTCCTTATTTAGTTCAGTTCATACGTGTTTGTGCCTTTGTCAGGTATTGTTTGTTTTGACTCTACTAAGCCTTTTCCTAGCGCGATTGTGAGAACCAGTTATAGCCTTCAGTCTTAGTTTTGATTCACAAGCCTGTTCCCTTACCTGTGTATGATCATTGCCTGCTTGTGACCACGATTTCTGCCTTCTGTGAAGGTGAAAAAAATACCTGCTGTGCTCTGCACGTGAATTACAATACCCAAGGCAGTGTAAACAAGCACAGCTGTAGTCGGTATCGTCTGGCAAAGCGAAACACTAAAGTATTAATTCTCCATATTGCATACCTTTTTTGAGATTACGTCATTCCTGAAACGCCCTCTTCGCGGACACAACAAACAAGATTCTCATCTCATTCACCACAACTGAAAAAGGGACCTTTTCTTGCAGCCGACCAGTAGAAACTGGTTTTGTGTTGAGCAGACTCAAAACAGATTCCAGATCAGCTACTTCTACCCTACATGCATTCCCCCACATGGCCCCCGAGCCTTGTAGCTGGTCCAGAGACAGTGTCTAATTAACAACAATATCACAATTGAATCACTAATATGTGATTTCTGTATGAATAATACTCATAATGTTAGTGACAAGTTATGTCATTTTTTATTTTATTTTTTACTTTTACAATGAATGTTAAAGGGGCAGTTGAAAAAACAGGTGATCCTGCAGTTCTAAAAGCCTACTATAGTGTCTCTTGAATATGAAAGTGAAACTGTTTCTGATAAAACCATCTCTTTTCCCTCAAGCTGTGTACTTTTTCACTTTCCTCTGGACATCAAAGAAGGTAGTCAGATTTCCTTTCAGTAGTTATCTTCCAAAAGGAATTCACACATCATTATGGTTCAGTAAGTCAATTTACCTGCTTACATTTAACACTAACTGACACATGATACAGTTAAAGGCGGATCTGATCTGTGTAGTTTTTGTTCAATTGATATCCACACTTAAACATTGAAAACTGATAATTTCCGAATTGATTTTTTAATCTTTTTCCACTAATTGGTCTTTTTGAGAAACAGATCAGCTTTTATTTCAATATTTGGTCTAAACTTTAGAATTCGTGTGCTTGTTAAATGAGGTCATTATGTTGCAGATGAGTTGTTCTTAGGAGATCACCTGTCTGAAAACTCATGCATTGCTCATTGTTCACCTTTCATTGAGTTCTTATTTAACACCACTATGCTTTATGAATAAGTCAAATTGATGTGGTGTGTATAGGCTACTGGTGCAGACAAGAACATATAATGGGGTTTAAGATGCTAGTTATATGGGTGTAAAATAGATGTGAGCAATTCACTTTCATTTTCTTGTTTTCTGTAGATCACATGGTCAAATAGAGGCAAGAGGGGAGGTGGGTGGGAGACTGCATAGCTTATCTAAGTGATATGTTCTAGTCAGAATGAAAGATGACTTGAAATATTTACATTATATGTAAATACAGACATTGTCTGCACACTGGTTGTTATATTATACAGTAATATATGTATTTTATTGTCTGTTACATGTTAATACATATTTGTTCCCTGTTCACTCCCCTTACATATCTACAATGGAACGCAGAGGTAATTATTTTAACAGGACACAGACCTACCACTTATTTAAATAATGTTTCAGGCCAGATCTCAGATCTTTCAGGCCAGGCTTATAGTTGTCTGGGCAGTGATCTAAACCAAAACATTGCTACTTTTAGTTTTAGGGTCTATAATTGACTTTTCTCTTTTTTTATCCATTACAAAACAGAGGTGCCAAGGATGATGAGGTACTACACCATCACCACTGGCAATACTATGGATTCCCATGTCCAATTTATGAGACAACTTGGAGGAGGCTTCACTGAAGTGATGTCACCAGAGCAGAGTGATGTCATCATGGCTTTCTGTCCCATCGTCTCTCGTGCTGGTACTGATATTGAGGCAGCACTGCAGCAGATTCCAGGTAGCCAAACCTCAAAGCATCCTCCAAAACTATACTACTGTCAATTTTACCTCGTCTATCTCCATATCAGTTGATCTAGATAGAACATGTATCAAGTGGCAAATGACATGAATAAATGCATTGTCCCTCATTCTTTTGACAGAGGGTAAAGATGTCATTCTGGTAGTCCTGCATCACTATTTTAACCCAGAATGCACTGTACCTGACAGCAGCAGACTAGTGACCAGAAGTAATGTAATACTCACAGTGGATTGTCTGTTCCATGAGAGTAAGGGAGGACTACTGAACTGTCCTCGCAACAAAGCAGCAGTTGGTAACATTCTGAACCGGCTGAACAGGAAGCCAGAGGTAGTTCACCCATGTTCTATGTATATCTGTCATTCAGTCAGGATCATTCATGAATTGGACACACAAACCAGACTCAGCTGGTTAACAAAAACAGTACATGCAAAAGCAGACATTTTAACTGAAGCATTTTATTAGACAGGGTCCAAGAGTGTAAATAATTTGTTTTCATTTAAATATGAGTATTTGTTATTTTTAATGAAAGTATATTGAACTACTTTATTCAGTGTATTGCAATATTGTATTCATAGGTGGTAGATATCGGCATGGACATCCCTGATCACAGAAACAGGCCAGTATGTATATTTTCATTTTAGGAGTTGCCACTTAACAGCTGACAACATTACCAACAATTGTTAACCACTATATGATCTCATATTTTAGTCTGATACATAGTTTATTTTTTTACAAAGTTTATAGAGATTTTTTATGTCATTTGTAACCTCTCTTTGCAGCATACATTTCTTCAAGGTAAGTACTAACCATAAATCAGACATTAATATGATGTATATGTCCAATATCTACATTCCTTTGTCATTTAAGATATTGGGGGATCAATCAAATAAGCACAGTGGACTACTAGTGTATTCTTCCCCTTGAACTACTTTTGATGTAATACAATTAAAAATATAATGCATTATATCTAGATAATTCACATTATGTCTACATTTTCTTCATATTGTCTATGTCTCTATAGGGATGTCAGGAATGGTGAGATTCTTCATATTTGTGGTTGGCAATACCTTGGGTGCTCATGTGGATTTGACAAGACATCTCGTCATCAGAGGAGGCTGTACTGAAGTGATGCCACAAGAGGAGAGTGACGTCATCATGGCTTTCTGTCCCATCGTCTCTCGTGCTGGGACTGATATTGAAGCAGCACTGCAGCAGATTCCTGGTAATCTAGTCAGGGCAGGTTCAATCCATCCAAAATTCATTGGAAAAGGCAAACAAAATAAAATGGTAATGAGGTGAAGTGTATTTTGTTTTCCTTTTGACAGCTGGGAAACCTGTCATTCTGGTAGTACTGCACCACACCTTCAGCCCAGACTACACTGTACCTGACAGCAGCAGACTAGTGACTAGAGGTGATGTAATACTCACAGTGGACTGTCTCTTCCATGAGAGCCAGGGACTATTGGAGTGTCATCGCAATGAAGCAGCAGTCAAAGAGATTCTGAAGAAGCTTAATATACATCCTGAGGTAATAACTCATCACCGTCATTTTTTCTCGCATCACTTTGTTAGTTATGTACAATGAGAGCTAAAGATAATGTTTTAATATTTCTTTATTTTACAGACCGATTCTGGATCTGTCTGTATGGGTCTGCTCATGGTATGAAAAACCAATGCAAATGACAAAATACATCAGCATTATACTGCATTATACCCTCTCAACCAATTTTCGTATTGGGATTTTTTATAGTTTTTATTCAGAGGTCTACATGTTGCTTGTAAATGTAGTAAATATACAGTACAACCTCCATACTATTCTGAAGGTTCTGAAGCCAATATGTCTTTTTTCAATTGTTTTAATTTCCAGATGGTGTGTTCCTGGATCCTTGATTGCATCAGGGCAGTCAGGCGTTGTAAGTCCATCATTAAGTAAAGCTCAATTCTACAACATTACACTATTTACAGTTGCTTATGTTCACGTTATATTCATAACTAATAACTATGTAATCCATATATGTAGATTTGGGTCATTATGACATATTTTTATAGAGGTTATATTGTTTGCATTTCAGAAACATTGACTGTATTGTGATAATTGTACTTTACTGTAGCTAACTGACATACAGCTTTTAATGTTTTCTACTCTCTTACAGGTTGACAGAGATCACCATTTGCATGTGTTGTTGGGCTCATTATGTTTATTGTTCTTTTGTGTTTGGTGGTATCTTTGATTGTTTCTTTCTGGAAACAATGAGGTTTATCATAATAACCTAATGGAAATAGAGCAAGTAGGTCTAAACATCAACAGAGGAATAAACTGTAGAAATTACACAGACAACACAGATAAACTGATTTAAATATACATTAAAAATAATGAATAAAGCCTAATAAAGCACCTACTCTACATCTATCTATCTATCTATCTATCTATCTATCTATCTATCTATCTATCTGGATAGTATATTAGTTTAAGATGGCATGATGCTCATGTAATATTGTAGGACTACTCTGATAGTATATTCTGTGTTGTCACTTTGTTCTGCTTTGACTGCCCTTCTTTTAAATATTAAAGTCATGAAATTTCAGTTGCTTTATGAGTGTGTCATTGATGAAGCACAAATAGTCATCAAATCTAATCAAATGTATTTTATATAGCTCTTCGTACATCAGCTGATATCTCAAAGTGCTGTACAGAAACCCAGCCTAAAACCCCAAACACCAAGCAATGCAGGTGTAGATGCACTACATGCGCTCAAACAACTTGGCTACAATGTAGCCACCTACTGATTTAATTGTTTGATACATTTACATTGTGAAATGTCTACCCGTACAGTACACTTCCCTTAGCAAGGTGACCTTCCATTTCTCGCTGTTTCAGTCTCCCTCTGTCATTCCGACCTTGCCGTTAAGCTTGTTTACACTGAGCTGCACTAAGGTCAGAACACAATCATGGTTACATTAAAACACAGTGGAGTCCACGTGAGACATAGGTAGGAAAACGTAGGGGTGGTATGTGCTAGGGGTGTGCCGACATGGCCATACTCGTATTTGTAATTGTATCTGTAAATTGACAGTTGATAGTCATATCGGATCGGATAACAGTCGTGATAAAAAAACGAAACTGTTTGAATATTCCCGAGTAGATGTTTGGAAAATTCCTCCCTGTACATTCTCACTGCAAAAAAGCTGCAGATTAGGAGCAGCGAGCGGATGGGTGCTTGTCACGCCCTGACCTGAGATATCGATGTTTTATTTTTATTTTGGTTAGGTCAGGGTGTGACTAGGGTGGGTACGCTAGTTTTGTATTGTCTAGGTTTTTGTAGGTCTAGTGGTTTTTGTAATTCTATGTTGGCCTGATATGGTTCCCAATCAGAGACAGCTGTTTACCGTTTACATATTTAGGTAGCCATTTCCCTTTGGTGTTTGTGGGATCTTGTCCATGTGTAGTTGCCTGTCAGCACTCATTTGTATAGCGTTTCGTGTTGTTATTTTGTTAGTTTGTTCAGTGTTAAGGATGACGCAGAATACAGTTCCCATGCAGGAACATCACTCAGCGGAATTTCAGAGCGCCACCTATAGTTTTTGATAAAACTCAAACTTTCATTAAACTTTCATTAAAATACACATTCAAGGCAGTGAATTAAAGCTACACTCGTTGTGAATCTATCCACCGAGTCAGATTTGTAAAATGCTTTTCGGCGAAAGCATGAGAAGCTATTATCTGATAGCATGTACCCCAAAATACTGCAACGTCACCTAACACGACAGATTTTGCGGTAGCCGGAGCTACCCAAAACGCAGAAATAAAATATAAAACATTCATTACCTTTGACGAGCTTCTTTCTTGGCACTCCTAGATGTCCCATAAACATCACTTTGGGTCTTTTTTTCGATTAAATCGGTCCATATATAGCCTAGATATCGATCTATGAAGACTGTAATCAAGGAAAAAACTGAGTTTGATAACGCTATGTCATTTTTTTAAATTAAAAAAGTTGACGATAAACTTTCACAAAACACTTCGAAATACTTTTGTAATGCAACTTTAGGTATTAGTAAACGTTAATAAGCGATCAAATTGATCACGAGGCGATGTATATTCTATAGCTGTACGTCTGGAAATAATGTCCGGGTAAATCTCAACTAAAATATCCGGTCGGAGACCTGAAGAAATGGGCTGCCTCTTCTTCGTTTGACCAAGAAACAAATCCGAGACAAATGACAAGACTGTTGACATCGTGTGGAAGCTGTAGGTATTGCAACCTCGGACCCATTTAATCTGGGTCATGTTTAACAATGGGTTGAAGTGGCGCATGGATATATTTTTCCATTTTCAGTGATCAGATTTTCCTGCACTTTTCGATGAAACGCACGTTCTGTTATAGTCACAGCCGTGATTTAACGAGTTTTATAAACGTCTGAGTGTTTTCTATCCCCACATACTAATAATATGCATATACTATATTCCTGGCATGAGTAGCAGGGCGCTGAAATGTTGCGCGATTTTTAACAAAAAGCTGTGAAAATTCGCAGTCTCCCTAAGTTAATAAATAAGAATGTACGCACACCACACTGCGCCTTTGTCTGTTCTTTATAACGAACGTGACAGTGCTTGTTCGTGTCCTCAAGTCACTTAGTCAGAATTCTTATCAGCATTTCATATATTTTCTCTACCCTTGCCCCGCTTGTTAGATATTATGCACATTGATAGCTTGATAGCAAACATCCTCACCATGTGATTTATCATAGTAGCAGGCAGCAGCCATCTAAATAGTGGAGGCTCCTCAGAGGAGGAAGGGGAGGACCATCCTCCTCAGTGAATAAAACTATACTAAATATATTCACGTCACCAAATTATTTATTAAAACAAACTGTTTTGCAATAAAGGCCTCAACAGCACTCTGTAGGGTAGCACCATGGTGTAGCTGGAGAACAGCTGTATTCTGTCCTCCTCTGGGTACATTGACTTCAATACAAAACCTAGGAGGCTCATGGTTCTCACCCCCTTCCATAGACTTACACAGTAAATATAACAAGTTCCAATGGACATCCTCCAACCTATTAGAGCTCTTGCAGCATGAACTGACATATTGTACACCCAATCAAAGGATCAGAGAATTAATCTAGTTGTCAAGGGATTCTTCTGTTGAACGAGAGGCGGACCAAAACGCAGCATGGTTATTGTGATACATCTTTAATGAAGATGATAAATGAACAATATACAAAACAAGAAATGTGAAGAACCTAAAACAGCCCTATCTGGTGTAACAAACACAAAGACAGGAACAATCACCCACAAAACCCAACACAAAACAGGCTACCTAAATATGGCTCCCAATCAGAGACAATGACTAATACCTGCTTCTGATTGAGAAGCATATCAGGCCCAAACACAGAAACAGACAAACAAGACATCCAACATAGAATGCCCACTCAGATCACACCCTGACCAAACAAAACATAGAATATACAAAGCAAACTATGATCAGGGTGTGACACTAGTACTGAAGGCATAAACTATAGCTAGCCTGCACTGCAGTGCATAGCATGTGGTGAGAAGTTGACTCAAAGAGAGAGAAAGATAATAGTTTAACAGTTTTGAACAACTTAATTTTAACCAAAATGAAGAAGCAAGATAGAAAAAGAGATATTTTTTAATTTAAATATAATTTATCTAGTTTAGCCTACTCAAACACCTGGCTCAAACAGAGGGATGCTATGTTAGCTAGCTGGCTATGGCTATCCAACATTGGAACTCTTCAAGTCAAGGTAAGCTTTTGGTTTTATTAATTTATTGCCACCAAGGCCCGCTGGTGTAACTGCAAAATTCCTTGTTGACTGTACACTGTACACTGTACTGCATGATTGTAGCTGGTTTACTAATGCGTTAGTTCTAGTAGTTCTCGTTAACTATGACGTGACAGAGATGTACGGTATGTGTAGCAGTTAGTGGTCATGATATGAAGGTTTCGCTTGGAAAGGTTTTTCGCCTGGTCACAGACAGCTGATATTTTGTGCACTGAAGTCCACAATTAAATGGTAAAGGTGAGAGGAGGAGAGTGCGTAGATAGTTGTGCGAGGGAATTATATATACTATGAGCAAAGTGATCATTCTGTTTTTATGTGGCTGTTATGAAAGTGAACTGTGTTTGCGTGTGATCAGGGGGGCACCTACGTTATCGTAAACTTTTATTCATAGGCTAGGTTGTAGCAACCTCATGATGGGTACGGTAAAAATTCTAGTATAATGTTGTTGCCTAAACCTATCGATGTTACATTGAGCTGGGTGAATGGAATATGAATTACAGTCATCCAATATGCTGCCATGCTCATTAAAAAAATAATTTTAAACGGGATACCGACCGCCACTGAATCTAAATGATCAGACCAAAAACATGAAGGGAAAGCTGATAGGGTGAAATTATGAAGCAAGTGGCTGGAGAAATACAGCTTCACTCTATCCAATCAGAGCAGCAGGATCAATGTACAGCCCATCCTTGTTTTTACAGACAGCCAGTTGAGTTCTACAGAAATTTGCCCATATCTGTTATGGTACTCATTTTGTCTGACTATTCGGCACAATCCTAGTATATGCCACTGTACTCAAAATGTTACCTTTTCTACACTGATATATTGAGAAGATTGAAATACTGCTAGTTTTACAGAAAACTGCCCTAGCAGTAGCCACCACAGTCATTTAGAATGGCAGTGTCAGCCAATCAGCGACCTTTGTTGTTCAACTCTACGTGCCATGCTGGTAGCTATCATGAGGACGAAAAGGGAAGTTATTTGGAGTACAGTGGCATATCCCATCCCTGCATTGAGGTACGTTTTCTGACCAATATCTGCCGCCGGCTCGACGGTGTCTTGATATAACCATATTTGCGTTCCGACCTCAGTGTAGGCAGTGTAAACAAGCACAGCTGTAGTCTGTATCTTCTGGCAAAGACAAACACTACAGTATCAATTCTACGTATTGCATACTTTCTTTGAGATTACTTCAATCCCGAAACGCCCTCTTTGCGGAGACAACAAATGAGATTCTCAACTCCTTCACCACAACTGTAAAAGGGGCAGTTTCTTGAGGCCAACCAGTAAGAACAGGTTTTGTGTTGAGCAGATGCAAAACAGATTCCAGATCAGGTACTTCTACCCTATATGCATGAAACCCAAAAGGCCAACAAAAATACACTCAAACAAGGAAATAGGAGAACAAGCCCGCACGAAACAGAAGCGGGCTGAACAGACTATATATAACCCTATCCTAACAACCAAACTAGAAACAGGTGCTACCAATTAGACAAAACTAAACGAACACAGAACAATGGATCGGCGATAGCTAGTAGACCGGCGACGACGACCGCCGAGCGCCACCCGAACAAGAAGGGGAGTCACCTTCGGTAATATTCGTGACAGTACCCCCCTCCTGACGCGCAGCTCCCGCAGCGCGCCGACGCCCGGCCTCGGGGACGACCCGGAGGCCGAGGCGCTGGGCGATCCGGACGGAGGCAATGGAATTCACTCAACATAGATGGGTCTAGAATATCCCTCACCGGAACCCAGCAGCCTCTCACCCGGCGTCTCGAGTCCAGAATAGCTCGTATCTTGTACGCCGGGGACCCCTCGATGTCCAGAAGGGGCGGAGGAACCTCCGGTACCTCATCTTCCTGCATGGGACCAGCTACCACCGGCCTGAGAAGAGACACATGAAATGAGGGGTTAATACGATAATACGAAGGAAGTAATAATTGATAACAAACCTCATTTATTCTCCTCAGGACTTTAAATGGCCCTATACACTGCGGACCCAGCTTCCGGCAGGGCAAGCGGAGAGGCAGGTTTCGGGTCGAGAGCCAGACCCTGTCTCCAGGTGCAAACACGGGGCCTCACTGCGGTGACGGTCAGCGCTCTTCTTCTGCCTTATACTCGCTTGGCGTAATGACTCTTGGACCGCCCTCCAGGTCTCCTTAGAGCGCTGTACCCACTCCTCCACTGCAGGAGCCTCAGTCTGGCTCTGATGCCACGGTGCCAGGACCGGCTGGTACCCCAACACGCACTCAAATGGTGACATGTTGGTAGAGGAGTGGCTTAGTGAATTCTGGGCTATTTCTGCCCAGGGAATATATCTTGCCCACTCCACTGGCCGGTCCTGGCAATACGACCGCAGAAACCTACCCACCTCCTGGTTAACTCTCTCCACCTGACCATTACTCTCCAGGTGATACCCTGAGGTCAGGCTGACCGAGACCCCCAGACGTTCCATAAATGCCCTCCAAACACGGGAGATAAATTGGGGGCCCCGATCAGAAACTATATCCTCGGGCACCCCGTAGTGCCGGAAGACATGGGTGAAAAGAGCTTCCGCAGTCTGTAGGGCCGTAGGGAGACCGGACAATGGGATAAGACGGCAGGACTTAGAGAACCGATCCACAACGACCAGGATTGTAGTGTTACCCTGAGAGGGGGGGAGGTCCGTAAGAAAATCCACCGAAAGATGGGTCCACGGCCGTTGTGGAACGGGAAGAGGTTGTAATTTACCTCTTGGCAGGTGTCTAGGAGCCTTACTCTGGGCGCACACCGAACAGGAGGAAACATAGAATCACACATGCCTCCTCAAAGTGGGCCACCAGTATTTCCTCTCAAGACCTCTCACTGTCCTATAAATACCTGGATGACCCGACGAGGGTAGACAATGAGCCCATCGAATCAATTGATCACGGACAGCCAGCTGCACGTACCTACGACCCTCTGGATACTGTGGAGGCGCAGGTTCCCCCCTTAGCGCCCGCTCGATGTCCGCGTCCACATCCCATACTACCGGTGCCACCAGCTTAGCTGCCGGAATGATGGGAGTAGGATCGATGGACCTGTCCTCAGTGTCATAGAGTCTTGACAGCGCGTGAGCCTTAGTGTTGAGGGAACCTGGTCTATACGAGATAGTGAAACGAAATCTGGTGAAAAACATGGCCCACCTTGCCTGACGAGGATTCAGTCTCCTAGCTGATCGGATATACTCCAGGTTACGATGGTCAGTCCAGATAAGGAAAGGGTGCTTAGCCCCCTCAAGCCAGTGTCTCCACACCTTCAGGGCCTTAACCATAGCCAACAACTCCCTATCCCCCACATCATAATTCCGCTCCGCTGGCCCGAGTTTCTTTGAAAAAAAAGGCACAGGGGCGGAGCTTCGGTGGCACACCCGAACACTGTGAGAGCACCTCTCCAACCCCAGCCTCGGATGCGTCCACCTCTACTATAAACACCAAAGAAGGGTCCGGATGTGCAAACACCGGCGCCTCAGTAAACATCGCCTTCAACTTATGAAAAGCTCCGTTCGCCTCTGCTGACCACTGCAAACGCACCGGCCCCCCCTTCAGCAGTGAGGTAATAGGGGCAGCTACCTGACCAAAACCCCGGATAAACCTCCGGTAGTAATTGGCAAATCCCAAGAACCGCTGCACCTCCTTTACCGTGGTCGGAGTCGGCCAATTACGCACGGCCTTAACGCGGTCACCCTCCATTACCAAACCAGAGCTGGAAATGCGATAACCCAGGAAGGAAACTGATTGTTTGGAAAACTCACATTTCTCCGCCTTCACATACAGGTCATGCTCCAGCAGTCGTCTAAGAACCTTGCGCACAAGAGATACATGCGCAGTGCGTGTAGCGGAGTAGATCAAAATATCGTCAATATACACCACTACACCCTGTCCGTGCAGGTCTCTGAGTATTTCATCCACGAAGGATTGAAATATAGCTGGAGCATTCTTTAGACCGTATGGCATGACGAGGTACTCATAATGGCCCGACGTAGTGCTAAATGCAGTTTTCCACTCATCTCCCTCCTGAATACGCACCAAATTATAAGCACTCCTGAGATCCAGTTTAGTGAAGAACTGCGCTCCGTGAAATGATTCCACTGCCGTAGCAATGAGAGGTAGTGGGTAACTAAAACCCACTGTGATGGAATTTAGACCTCTATAATCAGTACACGGACGTAAATCACCATCTTTTTTCTTCACAAAAAAGAAACTCGAAGAGACAGGTGACATGGAGGGCCGAATGTACCCCTGTCCCAGAGCCTCGGTGATATAAGTTTCCATAGCCACCTTCTCCTCCTGGGACAAAGGATACACATGACTCCTGGGGAGTGCAGCGTTAACCTGGAGATTTATCACGCAATCCCCCTGCCTATGGGGTGGTAATTGGGTCGCTTTCTTTTTACTGAAAACGATAGCCAAATCGTCATACTCAGCTGGAATGCGCACTGTGGAAACCTGGTCTTGACTCTCCACCGTTGTAGCACCATGGAAACCCCTACACACCTGCCTGAACACTCATCAGACCACCCCTGTAGAGTTCCCTGTTTCCACGAAATCGTAGGATTATGAATAGCTAGCCAGGGAATCCCCAGAACAACTGGAAACGCAGGTGAATCGATAAAGAACAAACTAATTCGCTCCTTGTGATTCCCCTGCGTAATCATCTCCAACGAAATTGTGGCTATTCACCAGCCCTGACCCTAATGGTCGACTATCTAAAGAGTGCACGGAAAAAGGGGCGTCTACTTTTACTAACGGAATCCTCAACCTCTGAGCGAGTCCGCAATCTATAAAGTTTCCAGCTGCGCCTGAATCTACCAAGAGGTTCTAGTTACTTGTTAGCTCTTATTCTTATCCATATTTTTTAAAAACTGCACTGTTTTTTAGGGGCTCGTAAGCATTTCACTGTTGTATTGGGTGCATGTGACTAATACAATTTGATTTGATTTGTTTTATTTTTCCTTGTCTGCCACCTATCCCTGCTTTGTCAGTCTTGATAAGCCCAGTGTATGCACTTCTGGGTGAGGCTGTGGCTGTGGTGGAGTGCATGGCAGATCTGAAAGAGAGATGCACAAACAGACAGTAAGTATACAGCTCAACAACATGTCTGCGTGTACATCTGTTGGTGTGGATGAGCATATGCAATATAATTCTGAATTACCTCTATCCATCTCGGTATCCTCAAAAGTTTCTCCCTTCACGGCCAGTGTAGTAGGAACTGGTGCAGCCGGTAGATTAAATACCACAGCAGAGGACTGCTGTGAATGCAGCTGAACTGCTGGGGTGGCAGATCTAAAAGAGAGAGGCACAATTTTCTTAATTGACAATAATCATACAACTAAATAGACTGAATGAGTGTAAAGGCCTAGATTCAATCAGATCAAACGTTAACCGGCGATAGCCAACACCCGCATAGCTGATGTTTTGGTGGTGTCTGAGGTGTAACTGCGTTGGATCTGTCAAATCAGTAAGCAGCAGCTCTTGATCAGTGTCACAAAACTACACCCGTCCTACTCACGTTACAAGTTCAGAACCAGAAAGTACTTTCACTTTTTATTTCCTTCATTACAGGTTATGAGAATCTATCATCTGAGGCTGCAGCAATATCCCTTGACTGTACCTGAAACGATACAAGTGCTATCTGTGGAACAGAAGAAGAATTCCTCACTACCGGCAGACTGTCAGAACATCATTTCTAATAGTTATCTATGTGCGACTGATAACAGTGTGGAAGAGCTGGTCATTTTTAAAGGACTTTGTTAATGATTACCTTGACAATAGGACAATTGAATATTATTGTCTTGCAGACAAGTGAAATATGTTTGAAATTATTTTCCTTATGAGTCTCCTCCTAATACAGGATGTGGGTGGTGTTTCCATTTCTAACACAGAGATTATTGGTACTAATTGGGGTAAGAATGTGTAATGAATTTCCTCCTCTTCTTCCGAAGAGGAGAGGCGAAACGGATCAAAGGACCAATACGCGGCGTGGTAAGTGTCCATGGTTCTTTTTAATACGTTAAGGTACACATGAACAACTGACTACAAAAAACAATAAATGTGAAAACTCAAAACAGTCCTATCTGGTGCAATCACAGAGATAGGAACAATCACCCACAAACACACAGTGAAACCCAGGCTACCTAAGTATGATTCTCAATCAGAGACAACTAATGACACCTGCCTCTGATTGAGTACCATACTAGGCCGAAACATAGAAATTCCCAAAACCTAGAAAAACAAACATAGACTGCCCACCCAAATCACGCCCTGACCATACTAACTAAATACAAAACACAGGAATATAAAGGTCAGAACGTGACAGTACCCCCAAAAGGTGCGGACTCCGGCCGCAAAACCTTGACCTATAGGGGAGGGTCTGGGTGGGCGTCTGTCCGCGGTGGTGGTTCTGGCGCGGGACGCGGACCCCACTTCACCATTGTCTTAGTCCGCCTTATTGTCCGCCTCCGTGGCTTTCTCACCATGGCAACCCCTCTAAATGACCCCACTTCACAGAGGGGCAGCTCGGGACAGAGGGGCAGAAGCTCTGGACAGAGGGGCAGGGGCTCGGGACAGAGGGGCAGGGGCTCTGGGCTGAGGGGCTCTGGCGCCTCTGGGCTGAGGGGCTCTGGCGCCTCTGGGCTGAGGGGCTCTGGCAGTGGCGCCGGACAGGCGGGACGCTCCGGCAGCGGCGCCGGACAGGCGGGAGGCTCCGGCAGCGGCGCCGGACAGGCGGGACGCTCCGGCAGCGGCGCCGGACAGGCGGGACGCTCTGGCAGTGGCGCCGGACAGGCGGGAGCACCTGCAGGGAGGAGACAGAGAGACAGCCGGGAACGTGGAGCTGCCACAGGAGGCAGCGGAGCCGGACAGGCGGGACCACCTGCAGGGAGGAGACAGAGAGACACCCTGGTGCGTGGAGCTGCCACAGGAGGCAGCGGCGCCGGACAGGCGGGACGCTCCGGCAGCGGCGCCGGACAGGCGGGACGCTCCGGCAGCGGCGCCGGACAGGCGGGACGCTCCGGCAGCGGCGCCGGACAGGCGGGAGGCTCCGGCTGCGGCGCCGGACAGGCGGGACGCTCCGGTAGTGGCGCCGGACAGGCGGGAGCACCTGCAGGGAGGAGACAGAGAGACAGCCTGGTACGTGGAGCTGCCACAGGAGGCAGCGGCGCCGGACAGGCGGGACCACCTGCAGGGAGGAGACAGAGAGACACCCTGGTGCGTGGAGCTGCCACAGGAGGCAGCGGCGCCGGACAGGTGGGAGGCTCTGGCAGCGGCGCCGGACAGGCGGGACGCTCCGGCAGCGGCGCCGGACAGGCGGGACGCTCCGGCAGCGGCGCCGGACAGGCGGGACGCTCCGGCAGCGGCGCCGGACAGGCGGGACGCTCCGGCAGCGGCGCCGGACAGGCGGGACGCTCCGGCAGCGGCCCCGGACAGGCGGGAGGCTCCGGCAGCGGCGCCGGACAGGCGGGACGCTCCGGCAGCGGCGCCGGACAGGCGGGAGCACCCGCAGGGAGGAGACAGAGAGACAGCCTGGTACGTGGAGCTGCCACAGGATGCAGCGGCGCCGGACAGGCGGGACCACCTGCAGGGAGGAGACAGAGAGACAGCCTGGTGCGTGGAGCTGCCACAGGAGGCAGCGGCGCCGGACAGGCGGGACGCTCCGGCAGCGGCGCCGGACAGGCGGGAGCACCTGCAGGGAGGAGACAGCTGTATCAACATGCGAGAGTATCTAGTTCTGCAGTACCTTTCTTCATTTGAGATCACCAATGACCCTAATCAGCGACCACCTTACCTAGTTATTACACATGCCCCTGTTGGGTGGTTATGTTTTAATAGGTCACTCTTTGAATTTGTCTCAACTGCACCAGGACAAGTTTTTCAAAGTAGGGCAGAGTAAGTGTGAGCAGAAAACAGAGCAGAAAACAGATCTACCTATCTGCCTGTGACGGTACTAAGGTTGTGGAACGTTTACTGTCTGTTGAATTGACTCTCGGTAATGGCACTAGGACTACTTTTTATGCCAATACCTTCGGTAATATCATCAATAATGGTATGACAGCTCCTAAGGGGACTTACTTTATCTGTGGATCCTATGCCTATACCTGGTTACCAAAGTTGAGGCAAGGGTCGTGTTATTAAGGGTGTTATTTGGGATATGTCATATGCCATGAAGGACATTCTGTGAATTCTTCTTTTTCACAACGTCATAAACGTGTGATTACAGAAACGGAGAGATTCTTTGCTTTCTCTTTTCTTTGCGATTGCTTTTCCATTTTATGGCATTTCTAAAATAGCACGGGAAGTTATTAATATGTCTAATTCTTTGGAAATCCTAGCTAATAGTACAGTTAATTACAGCTGAGATGGTTGCCATTTGGACTGTGGTGATGCAAAATCGTTTGGCCCGTGATTATCTTCTGTCCGCACAAGGGGGTACATGTCCTGTTATTGGTGCTGAATGCTGTACTTACATTCCTGATAATTCTGAGGAAATAACTGACCTAATCCAAAAGATCAGAACTGAGGGCGCTAAATATCATGATTACAATCCAGATGATTTAGGCCTAGTCATGTGGTTGTCTTCATCATTCGGTAAATAGGGAATATTTTGGTGAGCATTTTTTGGTGTGTTTCTTTTTCTTATCCTCATCCAGGTTATCAAGTGTGCTATTGCCCGATGTTTATCTGCAAAAATCTGATGATTACGTGATAGGGGACATCATAAGATTAATCAACCGTGTCCTTTTGGAGATGGGTGTCAGTAGTGTTCACAAAAACGTGGTGGGGATCATAAGGGTCATCATCATCACATCAAGCCTCATGATTGTGGTCAAGGTAACAATGGTAACTATTCTCGGTGCTGTAACGAACCATGCTCTCTCAGGTGTGGTATCACAACTGTTAACCTGTTACGGCTGGGGGTTCTGCTAGCGGAACGTTTTGACAACATCCGGTGAAATTGCAGGGTGCGGAATTCCCCAAAAATGATTAGAAATATTTCCCTTTCATACAATTAAGTGCAATACACCAAATTAAAGCTTCACTTCTTTGGGACTGGGGGGCAGTATTGAGTAGCTTGGATAATAAGGTGCCCAGAGGAAACTGCCAGCTACTCAGGCCCAGAAGCTCTGATATGTATATAAGATGGTCGATTTGGATAGAAAACACTCTGAATGATGTCTGTGAGTATAAAAGAACTCATATGGCAGGCAAAAACCTGAGAAAAATCCAACCAGAAAGTAGGAAATCTGAGATGTGGTTTTTCAAGTCATTGCCTATCGAATATACAGCGTCTATGGGGTCATATTGCACTTCCTAAGGCTTCCACTAGATGTCAACAGTCTTTAGAATCTTGTTTCAGGCTTCTACTGTGAATGAGGAGAGAATGAGAGCTGATTGAGTAAGGGTTCTGCCAGAAGGCCATGTGCTTTGTCAGGTGCGCTCCCGTGAGAGGTAGCTGCGTTGCATTACATTTCTAAAGACAAAGGAATTCTCCGGTTGAAACATTATTCAAGATTTATGATAAAAACATCCTAAGCATTGATTCTATACATCGTTTGACATGTTTCTACGAACTGTAATATGACTTTTCATCTGAACTTTCGCCTGGACTTGCCCTCGCTTCCTGAGTTTGGATTTGTGTACTAAACGCGCAAACAAAAAGGAGGTATTTGGACATAAATGATGGACTTTATCGAACAAAACAAACATTTATTGTGGAACTTGGATTACTGGGAGTGCATTCTGATGAAGATCATCAAAGGTAAGTGAATATTTATAATGGCATTTCTGACTTTTGTGATACCTCTCCTTTGGAAAATGGCTGATTGTTTTTCTGTGACTTGGCGCTTAACATAATGGCAAGGTGTGCTTTTACCGTAAAGCGTTTTTGAAATCTGACACAGCAGTTGCATTAAGGAGAAGTTTATCTATATTTCCATGAATAACACTTGTATCTTGTATCAATGTTTATGATGAGTATTTCTGTAATTTGATGTGGCTCTCTGCACTTTCACCGGATGTTAGTTTGAGATAATGCATTTCTGACCATAACCCTTTCAAATTAGGTTTTTGGACATAAAGATTAACTTTATCAAACAAAACACACATTTATTGTGTAACATGAAGTCCTGTGAGTGCCCTCTGATGATCATCAAAGGTTAGTGATTCATTTAATTGCTATTTCTGACTTTTGTGAGGGCTCTCCTTGGCTGGAAAATGGCTTTATGGTTTTCTGTGACTAGGTGCTGACCTAACATAATAATTTAGTGTGCTTTTGGAGTAAAGCCTATTTGAAATCGGACACTGTGGCTGGATTTAAAAGAAGTTCAGCTTTAAAATGGTGTAAAATACTTATGTTTGAGGAATTTTAATTATGGGATTTTTGTTTTGAATTTTGCACCCTGCAATTTCACTGTCTGTTGTCGAGGTGGGACGCTAGCCTCCCACTTGTCCCAGAGAATATAACTTCTTGTTAATCCAGCCACGGTGTCAGATTTCAAAAATGATTTAAGGCAAAAGCAGACCATGAGATTATCTGAGGACAGCACAATAAAAAAACATTAGCAGTAAACCTAGAACCATTGACATTAAACACCTTGCATTCCTATAAAACACAAAGGGCATATTCTACTTGCCGTTGCAATAAGAAATAGATTTCACACAGTTATAGAAGAGTGGTCTCACTCTTTGGGCTAGGGGGCAGTATTTTCACGTACGGATGAAAAGCGCGCCCAAAGTAAACTGGCTGCTACTCAGGCCCAGAAGCAAGGATATGCATATAAGTGGTAGATTTGGATAGAAAACACTCTGAAGTTTCCAAAACTGTTTGAATGATGTCTGAGTATAACATAACTTATTTGGCAGGCAAAACCTGAGGACAAACCATCCAGAATGTTTTATTTTTGAGGTAACAATGTTTTCAATGGGTTTTCTAGGGGATCCCAGATTTCTGTGGCATTTTTGTTGCAGTTCCTACCGATTCCACTGGATATCAACAGTCTTTAGAAATTTGTTGATGTTTTTCTTTAGAGAAATACAGCTATTCAGAATGAGTGTCCATGTTAGGGCTCTGAACACAGTTCATCCGGCCTTAAATTTTATCGATTATTTACATTTAAAAAAATGCCTAAAGTTGTATGACAAAAGTTGTTTGAATTTTTATTTCATTTATTATTTAAAAAAAAAAGATTTTTCCCCATTTTCTCCCCAATTTCATGGTATCCAATTGTTTAGTAGCTACTATCTCGTCTCATCGCTACAACTCCCGTACGGGCTCGGGAGAGACAAAGGTTGAAAGTCATGCATCCTCCGATACACAACCTAACCAAGCCACATTGCTTCTTAACACAGCGCGCATCCAACCCAGAAGCCAGCCGCACCAATGTGTCGGAGGAAACACCGTGCACCTGGCAACCTTGGTTAGCGCGCTCTGCACCCGGCCCGCCACTGGGGTCGCTGGGTCACGATGAGACAAGGATTTCCCTACCGGCCAACCCCTCCCTAACCCGGACGAAGCTAGGCTAATTGTGCGTCGCCCCACAGACCTCCCGGTCGCGGCCGGTTACGACAGAGCCTGGGCGGGAACCCAGAGTCTCTGGTGGCACAGCTGGTGCTACAATACAGTGCCCTTAACCACTGCACCACCCGGGAGGCATGTTGTTTGACATTTTTGGACAAAGATTACAGGTATTTTATGATATATTTTATAGTCATGTTGCGCGAGTTGGAACCTGTGTTTTTCTGGATCAAACGCGCCAAATAAATGGACATTTTGGATATATAATGGCGGAATTAATCGAACAAAAGGACCATTTATGATGTTTATGGGACATATTGGAGTGCCAACGAAAGAATATCTTCGAAGGTAAGGCATGAATTATATCTTTATTTCTGAGTTTTGTGTCGCGCCTGGAGGGATGAAATATGATTTTCTGTGCTTGTTTGATGGGGTGCTATCCTCAGATAATAGTGTTTGCTTTTTCCATAAAGCCTTTTTGAAATCTGACACAGCTGTTGCATTAAGGAGAAGTTTATCTTTAATCGTATGCTAAACACTTGTATCTTAGATCAACGTTTATGATGAATATTTCTGTAATTTGATGTGGCTCTCTGCACTTTCACCGAATGTTTGTTTGAGACAATGCATTTATGAACATAACGCGCCAATTTCAAATGAGGTTTTTGGACATAAAGATGAACTTTATCGAACAAAACACACATTTATTGTCTAACATGGAGTCCTGGGAGTGCCACCAGATGAAGATCAAAGGTTAGTGATTAATTGAATTGCTATTTCTGACTTTGTGAGCCCTCTCCTTTGCTGGAAAATGGCTGTATGGCTTTCTGTGGATAGGTGCTATCCTAACATAATCATGGTGTGCTTTTCCCGTAAAGCCTTTTGAAATCTGACATGACGGCTAGATTAACAAGAAGTTCAGCTTTAATTTGGTGTGTTGTACTTGTGAATGTATGAAAGTTTTATATTTTGTATATATTTTTTAAATTTTGCGCTCTGCAGTTCCCCCGGATGTTGTCGAAACGTTCCGCTAGTGGTACCCCTTTCCCAAACAGGCTAGCCTCTTTGGGCTAGACATGCTGCTAGCTGCCCACCTTCACAACATAAATTGAAATTCAAGCGCGAAATTAAAAAATACAAAAATCGTAATATTAAACATTCATGAAAATACAAGTGTACATACATCATTTAAAAGCTTAAATTCTTGTTAATCCAGTCGCTTTGTCAGATTTCAAAAAGGCTTTACGGTGAAAGCATACCATGCAATTATCTGAGGACAATGCCCCGCACACAAAATCATTAAAAACATTTTCCAAACCAGCAGAGGCGTCACAAAAGTCAGAAATAGCGATAAAATAAATCACTTACCTTTGTTTGCAATCTCAAGGGTCCCAGCTACATAACAAATGGTCCTTTTGTTCGAGTAAGTCCTTCTTTATATCCCAAAAATGTCAGTTTAGTTGGCACGCTTGATTCAGTAATCCACCTGTTCCCCTTGTTCAAAATGCATACAAAGGAATCACAAAAGTTACCAATAAACTTCGTCCAAACAAGTCAAACAACATTTCTAATCAATCCTCATGTACCCTAATATGTAAATAAACAATCAAATTTAAGACGGAGAATAGTGTGTTCAATACTGGAGATAAATAACGAAGTGCGTACCCTCATCCACGAGCGCCAAAAGACTACAGTCAAAATGAGGGCCACCTCGAAAAACTACAAATTCCAGCTAATTTTTCAAAAAACAAGCCTGAAACCCTTTCTAAAGACTTGACATCTAATGGAAGCCATAGGAACTGTAATCTGGGAGAGTTTCCTTTGATTTTTCCATAGAAAGGCATTTGAATGGGTGATGACCTCAATTTTTTATTCTAGATGGATTCTCCTCGGGTTTTCGCATGTCATATCAGTTATGTTATACTCACAGACATTATTTTAAAAGTTTTAGAAACTCAGAGTGTTTTCTATCTAATACTAACAATTACAGTGGGGCAAAAAGGTATTTAGTCAGCCACCAATTGTGCAAGTTCTCTCACTTAAAAAGATGAAAGAGGCCTGTAATTTTCATCAAGGTACACTTCAACTATGACAGACAAAATGAGAAAAAAACATCCAGAAAATCACATTGGAGGATTATTAATGAATTTATTTGCAAATTATGGTGGAAAATAAGTATTTGGTCACCTACAAACAAGCAAGATTTCTGGCTCTCACAGACCTGTAACTTCTTCTTTTAAGAGGCTCCTCTATCCTCCACTCGTTACCTGTATTAATGGCACCTGTTTGAACTTGTTATCAGTATAAAAGGCACCTGTCCACAACCTCACAGTCACACTCCAAACTCCACTATGGCCAAGAACAAAGAACTGTCAAAGGACACCAGAAACAAAATTGTAGACCTGCACCAGGCTGGGAAGACTGAATCTGCAATAGGTAAGCAGCTTGGTTTGAAGAAATCAACTGTGGGAGCAATTGATGGAAGACATACAAGACCACTGATAATCTCCCTCGATCTGGGGCTCCACGCAAGATCTCACCCTGTGGGGTCAAAACGATCACAAGAACGGTGAGCAAAAATCCCAGAACCACACAGGGGGACCCAGTGAATGACCTGCAGAGAGCTGGGACCAAAGTAACAAAGCCTACCATCAGTAACACACTACGCCGCCAGGGACTCAAATCCTGCAGTGCCAGACGTGTCCCCCTGCTTAAGCCAGTACATGTCCAGGCCCGTCTGAAGTTTGCTAGAGAGCATTTGGATGATCCAGAAGAAGACTGGGAGAATGTTATATGGTCAGATGAAACCAAAATATAACTTTTTGGTAAAAACTCAACTCGTCGTGTTTGGAGGACAAATAATGCTGAGTTGCATCCAAAGAACATCATACCTACTGTGAAGCATGGGGGTGGAAACATCATGCTTTGGGGCTGTTTTTCTGCAAAGGGACCAGGATGACTGATCCGTGTAAAGGGAATGGGGCCATGTATCGTGAGATTTTGAGTGAAAACCTCCTTCCATCAGCAAGGGCATTGAAGATTAAACGTGGCTGGGTCTTTCAGCATGACAATGATCCCAAACACACCGCCCGGGCAACGAATGAGTGGCTTCGTAAGAAGCATTTCAAGGTCCTGGAGTGGCCTCGCCAGTCTCCAGCTCTCAACCCATAGAACATCTTTGGAGGGAGTTGAAAGTCCGTGTTGCCCAGCAACAGCACCAAAACGCCACTGCTCCAGAAGAGATCTGCATGGAGGAATGGGCCAAAATACCAGCAACCGTGTGTGAAAACCTTGTGAAGACTTACAGAAAACATTTGACCTCTGTCATTGCTAACAAAGGGTATAACAAAGTATTGAGATAAACTTTTGTTATTGAACAAATACTTATTTTACACCATAATTTGCAAATAAATTCATTAAAAATCTTACAATGTGAATTTTTCTGGATTTTTTTTCTCATTTTGTCTGTCATAGTTGAAGTGTACCTATGATGAACATTACAGGCCTCATCTTTTTATGTGGGAGAACTTGTACAATTGGTGGCTGACTAAATACTTTTCTGCCCCACTGTATATGCATATCCTAGCTTCTGGGCCTGAGTAACAGGCAGTTTACTTTGGGAACCTCAGTCATCCGAACTTCCCAATACTGCCCCCTATCCATACAGAAGCTTAAAGTTTAGTTTCACATACAACCATTTTTTTATAGAGTGCCTAGGCTGGGATTCGACCCATACCCTGTCGTCTGAGAGTTCAATGGTTCCCAACTCTACCTGCTGCACTACCAATCGAGTGCAGTAATTTGAAAACATTTGAACTAGATTTATAGGTACGGTGTCGAGTAGAGGTCGGGGTTTGAAAGAAACTTTGAATCGAAGAAAGCACCCGGAAACACTGCGAAATCAATGGGATCTTGCATTTTGCAACGCCCGGTTTGAAAATGCACGTGATCTAATGAAGCTTCGGACATCATTGACCATGTGATAATGTTACTTTAAAGCGATCATTGGTATGTGGTATCGGATCAGTAGTGCTTTCAAAACTGCTTCGGGGTGCTGTATTAATCGTCCCATCACTAGTTAAAAAACACAACCAACGCATTCAACTTCTTATGGATCAGTGTCTCAATAGTTGTTGCTCAATATGCATAACGTGATTAAAGCAACAATTTAAAAAACAACTAAATTCAGTACAATACGTGTCTTATTTGGGCAGAAAGCTTAAATTCTTGTTAATCTAACTGCATTGTCCAATTTACAGTAGCTATTACAGCGAAAAAAATACCATTGCTATTGTTTGAGGAGTGCACAACAACAAAACCCTTTTTTCACCGTGACAGGTTTGATAGATTCACATTTGAAGGTAAATAATTTACTTACATTCTGAAATCTTTCTCTGATTTGTCATCCTAAGGGTCCCAGAGATCAAATGTAGTGTAGTTTTGTTTGATAAAATAATTTTTCATATCCTAAACAGGTCCATATAGTATGCACGATTGATTTTGTATTTCCACTTGTTCAACTTGCAAAGAAAGAAATCTGTGAAAATCTAACGCTAAACGTTGTTTCAACCAGTCAAATTACGTTCGTATTTATTCCTCAGACACTCTAAGAAGCCTACAAGTAGAGGATGGTAAGTGCTTTACAGCACAATGAGACTTGGGACTTGGGATCAGCAGCAGAATTTTGTGTAGTGTGTGTTCTGAATTCTGTAATTGTAAATAGCGTGTGCATTTTGATTTTTCACTTTGTTTGTGGTTTGTAGTGTGTTTACTTACGACATTAGATCAGTGTTGGCTGCTAACTTGGCCATTATCTTAAATATTTCACTTCTGTTTTTGGAGACATTGGATCAGCATTCTTGTCGCGTCTCCCGTTTGTACACTTTATGTTGGGAAGCTAATGTTCCGTAATGTATGACATTCCTAGGAGTGTGTAAACTTGTATTTTTTATTAGCATAGCATTTTTGTTCGTTTTCTATAGTTATGTTCTTGAAAATGTATCAATTTACCAATTCGGCCACTTGGGTAGATTTGGGCAAATCGTGAAGGACACCTGGGTGACTTCATTCTAAAATGTCATGCAGCTTGCTCTTTCTTGAAGTTATTAGTCTGAAACTTTGCACATACACTGGTGCCCTCTTGTGGACACCATCTGAATGGTCACCAAAGATGATGGTACAAAAGTATTCTGGTATTTTCTTTTACCAGATCTAATGTGTTATATTCTCCTACATTCATTTACACAAACTTCAAAGTGTTTCCTTTAAAATGGTATCAAGAATATGCATATCCTTACGTCAATGCCTGAGCTACAGGCAGTTAGAGCAAGGCTGCAGGCTTCCGAGCGAAGAGCTATCCCGACACGCACTGCGATATGTTTGGAGTTTGCCATAGATTATCCATTATATTGACCAGGAGCCAGTTTCCCCAAAACCATTTTAAGGCTAAATTCATCTAATGAACATAGTAGCCTTAAGATGCTTTTGGGAAAACGGGCCCAGATACTTAAGTGGCCGCTCTAAAATCTTTAAATATATATATATATATTTCTCATATACACAGGGTGTGTAAACTGTGTAATGAAATGCTTACTTGCAAGCTACCTCAACATAGCCCTTGATCATGACTCTCAGTTCCATTACATTACATGTCACTGGACGAAGGCGTCTTCTGTAGGAGGGAGTTTTGTTAAGAGGCCCGACGCATGGTTTGAACATTAACACACATTGCTTGAGGTACAGTTTTGCATGCTTAAGGACCTTATTAAATTGATACACACCTTTATAGGGTTAGTGTTACCACAACGCCATATCTCCATGTTACAGGTTGTGTTTACGGAAAACAGACGGAAGACAGAGTCGACTTCCTGTGCTTGTAAGGCATGACGCTGGAGACAGGAAGCAGGTACAGGGAGAACATTTAATCAACTACAGAAATAAAACAGGACAGGACCAGCGTCTGGACAGGACAAAGTAACGAAATCAGTGCTGACACAGGGAATAACGTGAGGAACAGACAGATGAATGGAAGGCAATCAAATAATAATAATAATAATAATAATAATAATAATAATAGAGTTCAGGTGGGTCCAATGAGGCGCTGGTGCGTGTAACGAAGGGGACAGGTGTGCGTAAAGATAGGCAGCGCCAGAGAGAGGGAGAGCGGGAGCAGGCGTGACAGTGCTAAGTAGCTGCCTTCGTCTCCTAATACCTGTGTGTACACCACAAACATGTTGTCACTGAAAAATACTGTTGGCTGCAACTGTTAAATCCGATTAAAACAGTGTTTATTTTGCCTTTTTGAAATGATTTGATGTGTCTAGAACTGTACAACAATGGAGAATCAATTCACGCTTAGATGGAGTAATTGCCTGTTTTGGCTTACAGAACCAATTCACA
Source organism: Oncorhynchus gorbuscha (assembly GCF_021184085.1). Taxonomy (NCBI): domain Eukaryota; kingdom Metazoa; phylum Chordata; class Actinopteri; order Salmoniformes; family Salmonidae; genus Oncorhynchus; species Oncorhynchus gorbuscha. Next base: position 26,367,744 of record NC_060184.1, on the reverse strand, counting down.
TTTTAAACAGAACATGCAAGGTCCTTGGACTATAAGGAGTAACATTTTGTCTCCTTTAGTCCATTATTGGGATACCTCTCAACAGTGCAGTGAAATATAAAAATATAAAAAATAAAACAACAATAACACAGTAAGGAAAGTGGTAAACAAATATAGGTATAAAAGTAGGAGTAAAACTAGCAGTAACGGTATGTACGGTGAAATGTGCTATGGCAACAAGTAGAAAGTGAGCAGTGTAACTGACAGTTAGACTTACAGGTTATGTCGTTGTCTTTTGTTTGAATTGTTTATGTGTCCGCTGTGCGGGGGAAATGATAATACAAGCGGAACTACGTAGCTAATACTGTTGTAACGGGGATCCTTATTGTAGCAACACACTTTTGGAGGGAAGGCAATCCTGCGCTGCGTTAGCTAAGTTTTCATGTCATCGGGTGTAGTTCATAAAGGTTGAAGAGTGTATGTTAGGATGAAGTGTGAATTCATGCCAGGAATAATAAGTGTGAAGTTTGATCCTGGAGTCTGGTCAGAACTGCTGTGAGCCTTAAATCATGTTCTGCTCTGTCCCTTCCGCACAAGAGCACATTGTCCACGTGGACTATGATGCCACTCAGCACATCCAACAGCTGGGACACGCGTGTTTGTAAATGCTCAGGACCGGAAGCGATTCCAAATGGCAAAACATTAAAACAGTAACGGCCAAACGGTGTTATAAACGTTGTGAGTGCCCTACTCTCTGATGACAGCGGTATCTGCCAGAAACCTGAGCGGGCATCCAGCTTTGTGAGGACTTGTGAGCCTTCCAACTGAGCCAGTGACTGCTACACTGATGTTAAGATGTGTCTCTCTCTGCAGAGTGCCTCATTCAAGTTAGTCATGTCCACACAGATCCTTATTTCCCCATTGGCTTTTGGGACCACTACCATCCCTGCACACCAGTGTGTGGGACTCTCTATTTTAGACACCGCCCCAATTTCTTCCTTCCAGTTCACTCACTCTCTCAATGAGTTGCAATGCTTCAATTGCTGGCATCCCCAGCAACGGTCTGGCTAGAGAGTCAATGACAAAGACGGGCTGGATGGCACTTTTGTCTTTACTCTCCAGTTTAATCATCAATTGCCCTACCACTGGTAATACCTTATTACTGGGCCCGTACAGTTGTTTGTTTGTAGAGAGCAAAGGGCCATCTCTACTATAGCTATACAGCGTAGTTGGAATAGCTGTCACTGCTGCCCCAATGTCTAGTTTAAATGACACAACCTCCCCATTGAGTGTAATGTCTGAATGCCAGCCTCATTGTTTTCCTTTACTTGTCCCAGAAAGATGCTGTCCTGCTGTACCTCCTCTGAGACCTCATGTATTTGCTTTAATCGACAGACAGCTGAAAAGTGTCCTCTCCTGTGACATTTCCTGCATTCCGCATCCCTTGCTGAGCAATCTTTCCATCTGTGGAAAGGGGATTTCCCACATTTGCGACAAACACTTAAACTAAGTACTGGTCCTGTCTGTGATTGTTTTCTCCATGTCTGTCTCTGTTCCCCTCTTTCTTTAGCTCAGTATAAAAATGCATTTATTTCCTCACTCTCTTCGCTCTGCAAGGAGCTGCTAGTATCATCTGCTGTCTTTTTACTCTCACTCTGCCTAACCTGGTTCACAGCTTTGGACAAGGTAAGCTGGGAATCCAACTGTAACTTTTCAGAAAGTGATATATTTCTTATTCCCACTACAATCCGATCTCAGATCAGCTCTTCCCTGAGCGCAACAAACTGACAAGGTTCTGCTAGTTTGTGAACAGCTGTGATAAAACTGTCGGTGGTTTCACCCTGCTCCTGTTTGCGCATATTAAACCTAGTTCTCTCAAGTACAATGTTGTGTCTCCTTACAAAATGTGTTTCAAAACAGTCTTTAACGGCACTGTAGTTAAGTTTCTCTTCCTCAGTCAATGTTGAAGCATTTAATATATCCTCGTCTTCATCACCCATAGAGTAGATCAGTGTATTAACTTGAAATGCCTCATTTTTCACATTTAAGCCTGATGCTACCCTGTACCTTTCAAAGCGCCTGATCCATTTCGGCCAGTTTTGAAGGTCCATTGCCTCTCTCGCCGGCTCAGCTTAAACCCCAATGGCCTAACAGGAAGGCCTTCGCTGAGAGGGAGAAACGGCTAAAACAAACGCAAACTGGAGACTTTAATCGGAGACACCGTGCTAAGGAGAGGCCAAAGCTAAGGAGAGGCAAAGCTGGCTGAAGGTCAACGTGTGTGGATTACAGCAATAGTGCTGAGGAAAGCAGAGGCCCCACGCTCCTATGTGGTGGACAAAGGCTCAGAAGAGGTACGAAGGAACAAAACACACCTCAGAGCTCTTCCAGATCTACCAGCCACACAGACTGAGGCCACAGAAAATGCACAAAAAGAGGGTGAAGGAGAGAGAATGCTCACAGAGCCACAAGCACACCCAAAAAGGGATGTGAAGCCACCAGAGTGTCTGAAAGACTGTTACGTGAAGAGAAAACATACTGTTGGGGACCATAACCAGCAAAAAGAGACTGTACCTAAGTTCATGTTCATACTGTGTGATTTAATGCTTTCATACTGTTTCAGGATGGGAAGTAGCAGGTTAGAGAATAATACTGGTTTCCAAATTGCATTTCCGTTATGCTTCAGTGGTTATGCATGTTGAGTTCTTATTCATGGGAGAGGGGAAGATGTAGTAGGATGTCCCTTGGGGGTATCCTTACCTAGGTAGGACATGTGAGGGTTAGGTTAATAAACATGCTGGAGCTAGAACCTCGTTGTCGCGCGTCATTATTTTAGATCATACTACACTAGAAGCACAAGCATTTCGCTACACTCGCATTAACATCTGCTAACCGTGTGTATGTGACAAATACATTTTGATTTGATTATGACAACTTCCTAGGACATCCTCCAGCCTATCCGAGCTCTTGCAGCAGGAACTGACATGTTATCCACCCAATCAAAGGATCAGAGAATTAATTTAGTACTGAAAGCATTAACTACAGCTAACTAGCACTGCAGTGTATAAAATGTGATGAGTAGTTGACTCAAAGAGAAAGAAAATAGTTGAACAGTTTTGAAAATATTAATTTCTTCCATAATGAAAGAGAAGCAAGAGAGAAAGAGAGATTCTTTTCACACTACAAGTTTGTGTTTCTTACATCTGCATACGGCTAGTTTGTATTTTCTTAGCATGTTGGGCCTAAATATTGTTAGCCACTAACACTAGTTAGCTAGCTAATAAATGTACTGAGTCTGAGCAAACATAGCTAGCTGTCCCTCCAGATTATACCAGGGATGGTGTGACCTAAATCAGCATGTTGTTTGTGCAACAGCATCTTCTAAATCAAAGAGGATTATGCAATGCATGAGTACATGAAGTAGCTAAGATAAAACATTACATGTAGCCAAAGATTATAAGGTCCCCTAGAAAACACTGACCATCACTTTGGTTCCTACCCAGTCACAATAACTCCTCCATGTCATGTTAAACACTGTATTCAAAGTGCCCACTATTATATTCTAACTATAGAATTAGAATAATCATTACATTTCCATGATTTTTCTCTAAATCTCAATTGCAAAATTTGGTTAAAAATAAGGTCTAAATGGTGTGCCCAGATCATGCTGCACTTCGTGGCAGTGTGGAAATGATCTCAAATGAGTGCAGGGAGCATACATGAATAAAATATTTTTGGTTTAAGTTGAAGTTAACAGTATACATTTACATTACATTTAAGTCATTTAGCAGACGCTCTTATCCAGAGCGACTTACAAATTGGTGCATTCACCTTATGACATCCAGTGGAACAACCACTTTACAATAGTGCATCTAAATATTTTAAGGGGGGAGGGGGTGAGAAGGATTACTTTATCCTATCCTAGGTATTCCTTAAAGAGGTGGGGTTTCAGGTGTCTCCGGAAGGTGGTGATTGACTCCGCTGTCCTGGCGTCGTGAGGGAGTTTGTTCCACCATTGGGGAGCCAGAGCAGCGAACAGTTTTGACTGAGCTGAGCGGGAACTGTACTTCCTCAGTGGTAGGGAGGCGAGCAGGCCAGAGGTGGATGAACGCAGTGCCCTTATTTGGGTGTAGGGCCTGATCAGAGCCTGGAGGTACTGAGGTGCCGTTCCCCTCACAGCTCCGTAGGCAAGCACCATGGTCTTGTAGCGGATGCGAGCTTCAACTGGAAGCCAGTGGAGAGAGCGGAGGAGCGGGGTGACGTGAGAGAACTTGGGAAGGTTGAACACTAGACGGGCTGCGGCGTTCTGGATGAGTTGTAGGGGTTTAATGGCACAGGCAGGGAGCCCAGCCAACAGCGAGTTGCAGTAATCCAGACGGGAGATGACAAGTGCCTGGATTAGGACCTGCGCCGCTTCCTGTGTGAGGCAGGGTCGTACTCTGCGGATGTTGTAGAGCATGAACCTACAGGAACGGGCCACCGCCTTGATGTTAGTTGAGAACGACAGTTTGTTGTCCAGGATCACGCCAAGGTTCTTAGCGCTCTGGGAGGAGGACACAATGGAGTTGTCAACCGTGATGGCGAGATCATGGAACGGGCAGTCCTTCCCCGGAGGAAGAGCAGCTCCGTCTTGCCGAAGTTCAGCTTGAGGTGGTGATCCGTCATCCACACTGATATGTCTGCCAGACATGCAGAGATGCGATTCGCCACCTGGTCATCAGAAGGGGGAAAGGAGAAGATTAATTGTGTGTCGTCTGCATAGCAATGATAGGAGAGACCATGTGAGGTTATGACAGAGCCAAGTGACTTGGTGTATAGCGAGAATAGGAGAGGGCCTAGAACAGAGCCCTGGGGGACACCAGTGGTGAGAGCGCGTGGTGAGGAGACAGATTCTCGCCACGCCACCTGGTAGGAGCGACCTGTCAGGTAGGACGCAATCCAAGCGTGGGCCGCGCCGGAGATGCCCAACTCGGAGAGGGTGGAGAGGAGGATCTGATGGTTCACAGTATCGAAGGCAGCCGATAGGTCTAGAAGGATGAGAGCAGAGGAGAGAGAGTTAGCTTTAGCGGTGCGAAGCGCCTCCGTGATACAGAGAAGAGCAGTCTCAGTTGAATGACTAGTCTTGAAACCTGACTGATTTGGATCAAGAAGGTCATTCTGAGAGAGATAACGGGAGAGCTGACCAAGGACGGCACGTTCAAGAGTTTTGGAGAGAAAAGAAAGAAGGGATACTGGTCTGTAGTTGTTGACATCGGAGGGATCGAGTGTAGGTTTTTTCAGAAGGGGTGCAACTCTCGCTCTCTTGAAGACGGAAGGGACGTAGCCAGCGGTCAGGGATAAGTTGATGAGCGAGGTGAGGTAAGGGAGAAGGTCTCCGGAAATGGTCTGGAGAAGAGAGGAGGGGATAGGGTCGAGCGGGCAGGTTGTTGGGCGGCCGGCCGTCACAAGACGCGAGATTTCATCTGGAGAGAGAGGGGAGAAAGAGGTCAGAGCACAGGGTAGGGCAGTGTGAGCAGAACCAGCGGTGTTGTTTGACTTAGCAAACGAGGATCGGATGTCGTCGATCTTCTTTTCAAAATGGTTGACGAAGTCATCTGCAGAGAGGGAGGAGGGGGGAGGGGGAGGAGGATTCAGGAGGGAGGAGAATGTGGCAAAGAGCTTCCTAGGGTTAGAGGCAGATGCTTGGAATTTAGAGTGGTAGAAAGTGGCTTTAGCAGCAGAGACAGAGGAGGAAAATGTAGAGAGGAGGGAGTGAAAGGATGCCAGGTCCGCAGGGAGGCGAGTTTTCCTCCATTTCCGCTCGGCCTTCCGGAGCCCTGTTCTGTGAGCTCGCATTGAGTCGTCAAGCCACGGAGCGGGAGGGGAGGACCGAGCCGGCCTGGAAGATAGGGGACATAGAGAGTCAAAGGATGCAGAAAGGGAGGAGAGGAGGGTTGAGGAGGCAGAATCAGGAGATAGGTTGGAGAAGGTTTGAGCAGAGGGAAGAGATGATAGGATGGAAGAGGAGAGAGTAGCGGGGGAGAGAGAGCGAAGGTTGGGACGGCGCGATACCATCCGAGTAGGGGCAGTGTGGGAAGTGTTGGATGAGAGCGAGAGGGAAAAGGATACAAGGTAGTGGTCGGAGACTTGGAGGGGAGTTGCAATGAGGTTAGTGGAAGAACAGCATCTAGTAAAGATGAGGTCGAGCGTATTGCCTGCCTTGTGAGTAGGGGGGAAGGTGAGAGGGTGAGGTCAAAAGAGGAGAGGAGTGGAAAGAAGGAGGCAGAGAGGAATGAGTCAAAGGTAGACGTGGGGAGGTTAAAGTCGCCCAGAACTGTGAGAGGTGAGCCGTCCTCAGGAAAGGAGCTTATCAAGGCATCAAGCTCATTGATGAACTCTCCGAGGGGACCTGGAGGGCGATAAATGATAAGGATGTTAAGCTTGAAAGGGCTGGTAACTGTGACAGCATGAAATTCAAAGGAGGCGATAGACAGATGGGTAAGGGGAGAAAGAGAGAATGACCACATGGGAGAGATAAGGATCCCTATGCCACCACCCCGCTGACCAGAAGCTCTCGGGGTGTGCGAGAACACGTGGGCGGACGAAGAGAGAGCAGTAGGAGTAGCAGTAGTAGTAGTATAAAACAATCAGAATAGAGAAAGACCCATTGAAATCACTTAGAATGTATGTGTTGCCACCCTAGGTTCACACACAACTCATAAAACAAATGTAGAACTTGTATTATTCAAAAACATAAAATATATGTTTTATACCTGATAAGATATTTCTGGCCATTTTGCCAAGGCCTAGCTGACAGGCTATTTTGATGATGATATGACAAACTATTTTGAAAACCAGTTAAAACACACAGCTAGCTACTGTTACTGTACTTAATGTAGCTAGCTAGCTAAGTTGTTAGCCAACTCTACTGACGTGATGTAGCCTAATGCACTGATCTTACCTGCTACTACTAGATATTCCAATCGAAAACAGCAGACAACAAAACTTCTGATATCAGAAAATGATAACATAAGCCGCTAAAGTTGAAAAACGTTACAGTTTAATTAAATGTTCACGGTAGAGACAGAGAAGAGACGCTCCTCTTCTAGTTCCGGTCAATTCTACAACTCTTTTCTCATTGATCAATTATTGGGTACGTCTTGGTTGCGCAGGCGTCTCAGATTGGTTGATGAGTGCAATTATTGGTTACTCGCTGGTTACAGCTTTTTGATTTGTTGTCGCAACCAGAAATTTCATTGACTCACCGTTGTCAGGGGGCGCCAAAGATGCTACTGACACTTGCACCAAATATATATATTTTTTAACTAAACCAAGCTAGACCCCAGCCTGTCGTTTCCAATAAAAACAAATTATTCGTAAATTGGCTCTGGCTATGTACTCCGATTTCAGAGCGCTATTGTCTGAGTGTGCCAGAGCGCAGAATAACTGATGAATCGACTACCGCCGGGCACCCGTTTTAGCCAATGAGCTTGGGTGCTTGACTGCCGTTGTGAGGTCAGAACGATCGGATCAAGCTTCCTCCTCGGTCAGATCGTTCAGTGACCGTGTGCGCAGTAAACGCTCTGAATTTACAAATGACAATCTGACAATACTCTGAATTTCCGAAAGCCCTGAGCGCACTCTGGCACTCCAGATTTAATTTACGAACACACCCATGGTGAGCAGAGCCAAGCACAAGCTACCAACATCCTAATTGGCGCGTTCTGGCATGTCTCTGGCTATTTCCATTAGGGAAAAAGCCTATTATGTGAAGTAAGCGTGTGCAATAACTCAGTTTTCTTTTGCAATCCTTCTAAACAACGCGATTTTAAAAAACGTTTGCAAAGGGTAAAGTCTACAAAACTTAGTCCACTCTGTTCATAACAGAATGTCGGACAAAATCCATCTTGTTTCATCATTCTGCCGCTGCCGGCAAGTGGGCTTCCTCTCACTACCATATTTGTGAGTGGCAACTTCAAGCACATTTATACATCCGGTTAAATATCTGTCTCATTGTTCTATCTGTGCGTTTCAAGAGTGAATGTAAGAGCAGTACAGACAGACAGATCAAGTTAAAATAATACGACTTTGATCTGGTATTTGACGACCCTCTCATCTAAACCTGTTGTTTGTGTTGCTTTGCAGCGTCAGTGAAATACAGTCAGTCAACGAACTCATAAATTCATGCAGATTATTATTGTTAAACCAATCAATATTTACATTATGTAATGCAATTTGACCTTTACTTTATCAGAAAATGGTGTATTGTTGTGAAAAGAAAGAACTGTTGTGACAGTAACCAATAAAAACGAATAGATACATTTATTTTTGTCAGAGCGAGAGTGTTGATTGATGATGCGTTGAACGTTATCCCCGACCAACGGGCTGTGTATACTTTCACTTTCTGATTACTGGAAGAGCAGTACAGACAGACAGATCAAGTTAAGATAATACGACTTTGATCTGGTATTTGACGACGCTCTCATCCAAACCTGATGTTTGTGACTACTTTGTTTATTTTCTGTCTTGGTTGACATCGTGACAATATTGTGCGGTAAGTAGCTAAACGAATTGATATTCTTAAATTGCACATCTTTTTCTTGCCTCAGTCACAATCGATGCAATTGGCTATGTATTTCAATAACAAGTGAAGCTTTCTGTGTTGCTTTGCAGGGTCAGTGAATAGTAAGTCAATGAACTCACAAATTCATGTAGATTATTATGGTAAAACCAATCAATATTTGCATTGTGTAATGCAATTCGAACATTTTGTATTGTTGTGACAAGAATGAGCTGTTGTGAAATTAACCAATAAAAACGAATAGATCAATTATTTTTGTCAGAGCAAAAGAGTGTTGGCTGAATATGCGTTGAACGTTATCCCCGACCAACGGGCTGTGGACACTTTCACTTTCTGATTACCCGAAATCAGGAGGATGTTTCAAGCGTGAAAGTAGAAGCAGTACGGACATGTTTACATAACATGTTAATAAGATAATATCACTTTTGATCTGGTGTTTGACGACCCTCTCATCCAAACCTGACGTTGTGATTAGTTTGTTTATTTTCTCTGTTGATTGACATCGAGAGAGTATTGTGCAGGTAAACAAATTGATATTATTGAATTGGGCATATTTTTCTTGCCCCAACCACAATTTAATTAGGCTATGTACTGTATTTCCATGTATGGGTAGCTGCAGCACAATATGGCAATCTGGAGTATTAGCGAGTGGGTGTGTCGAAAGGAGTGTGTATATGGAAATCAAGTCAGCTCGTTGGGCAGATTTGTTGCTACCGTTTTGCGTGGCTGATTGGGCTGGACGACGAGTAAATCGAAAACCACTGCAGCAGTGTTGTATCAACGTACTTGCCGATTTAAAGTCAATCAAACTGGGTATCATGGTAGTGTCGCAGGCGGTAGCTAACGTGGCCATTTTTTATCCACGGGATTTATTTAAAGTACAATAGCAGCCTGGCATACACAAGAAATAACACATTTTGATAACCATCTATACTGATATAGAGGGGGAAGTGCCGTCCGCAAAGCCCCATACACTGCCCACCACTGCGACCTGTATGCTCTCGTTGGTTGGCCCTCGCTTCATATTCGTCGCCAAACCCACTGGCTCCAGGTCATGTATAAGTCTTTGCTAGGTAAAGCCCCGCCTTATCTCAGCTCACTGGTCAACATAGTAACATCCACCCGTAGCACGCACTCCAGCAGGTATATATTTCACTGGTCATCCCCAAAACCAACACCTTCTTTGGCCGCCTTTTCTTCCAGTTCTCTGCTGCTAATGACTGGAACGAATTGCAAAAATCACTGAAGCTGGAGACGTATATCTCCCTCACTAAGTTTAAGCATCAGTTGTCAGAGCAGTTTACCGATCACTACACCTGTACACAGCCCATCTGTAAATAGCCCACCCAACTACCTCATCCCCATATTGTTATTTTTTTTGCTCTTTTGCACCCCAGTATCCCTACTTGCACATCATCATCTGCACATCTTTCACTCCAGTGTTAATGCGAAATTGTAATTTATTTCGCCACTACGGCCTATTTATTGCCTTACCTCCCTAATCTTATTACATTTAGACACACTGTATATACATTTGCCCAACTTGTTATTGACTGTACGTTTGTTTATCCCATTTATAGCTCTGTGTTGTTGTTTCTGTCTAACTGCTTTGCTTTATCTTGGCCAGGTCACAGTTGTAAATGAGAACTTGTTCTCAACTAGCCTACCTGGTTAAATAAAGGTGAAATAAAAATAGAATATATATGTTTTTTTAAAGGTAGTCACATGGAATGCATTTAAGTTCATTTGTGGAATTCCTTTCCTTCTTAATGCGTTTGAGCCAATCAGTTGTATTGTGACAAGGTAGGGGTGGTATGCAGAAGATAGCCCTATTTGGTAAAAGACAAGTCCATGTTATGGCACGAACAGCTTAAATAAGCAAAGAGAAACAACAGGCCATCATTACTCTAAGACATGAAGGTCAGTCAATGTGGAAAATGTCAAGAACTTTGAAAGTTTCTTCAAGTGCAGTCACAAAACCATCAAGCGCTATTAAACTGTCTCTCAATGAGGACCGCCACAGAAAAGAAAGACCCAGAGTTACCTCTGCTGCAGAGGATTAGTTCATTAGCGTTAACTGCACCTGTCAGCTATTGGGTGCAGAGTTATAGCGGAGTCAGAAGCAGGACACAGGTATTGAGTAACATAAATGAGTTTACTCAAAATATCAAGCAAAAATCCAAATGGGAACATACAAAAAACACTAGCACATAACACAACCACTAACGACATAAACAATCACGGACAGAACAGGAATGTATGCCAGAGCCGAACACCACCGGAACAAGGAGAAGGGCCGACTTCGGCGGACGTCGTGACAGCACCTCAGAAATTGCAGCCCAAATAAATGCGTCACAGAGTTCATGTATCAGACTTGTCTCAACATCAACTGTTCAGAAGAGACTGCGTAAATCAGGCCTTCATGGACAAATTGCTGCAAAGAAACCACTACTAAAGGACACCAGTAAGAAGAGACTTACTTGGGCCAAGAAACACAAGCAATTGACATTAGACTGGTGGAATCTGTCCTTTGGTCTGATTAGTCCAAATTTCTGATTTTTGATTCAAACCGCCCTGTCTTTGTGAGATGCAGAGTAGGTGAATGGATGATCTCCATATGTGTGGTTCCCACTGTGAAGCATGGAGGATGAGATGTGGGGGTGCTTTGTTGGTGGCACTGTCAGTTATTTATTCAAGTCACACTTTTTTTAGCTGCTTTTTGTTCTATGTTGCTATGTCTGTATGCTACGTCTTGCTTGTCCTATGTTGCTATGTCTGTATGCTATGTCTTGCTTGTCCTATGTTGCTATTGTCTATATTGTAATTGTTTTTAATAACCTGCCCAGGGACTGCGGTTGAAAATTAGCCGGCTGGCTAAAATCGGCACATTTACTGAAACGTTGATTAATGTGCACTGTCCCTGTAAAAAAAAGAAAAACTCAACTCAACCAGCATGGACTACCAGAGCATTTTGCAGCGATACGCCATCCCCTCTTGTTTGCGCTTAGTGGGGCTATCATTTGTTTTTCAACAGGACAATGACCTAAAACACACCTTCAGGCTGTGTAAGGACTATTTGACCAAAAAACAGTGCTGTGCTGCATTAGATGACCTGGCCTCCACAATCACCCGACTTCAACCCAATTGAGATGGTTTGGGATGAGTTGGACAGCAGAGTGGAGGAAAAGCAGCCAACAAGTGCTCAGCATATGTGGGAACTCCTTCAAGACTGTTGGAAAATAATTTCCCTTGAAGCTGGTAGAGAAAGCCAAGAGTGTGCAAAGCTGTCATCAAGGCAAAGTGTGGCCTCTTTGAAGAATCTAAAATATATTTTGATTTGTTTACCATTTTTTTTGGTTACTACGTGATTCCATATGTGTTATTACATAGTTTTGATGGCTTCACTATTATTCTGCAATGTAGAAAATAGTAAAAATAGCAACCCTTGAATGAGTAGGTGTGTCCAAACTTTTGACTGGTACTGTATGTTGATTTATTAATTACCCTATGCTACTCAAATTTAAATAACATACATTTTGCTTTGCTATTCCAATCTGTTACTTGGACGTTTTGCACCCATTACTGAAATGGTTGTTCCAGTTTAGATGTTTTAAAGGGGCAATCAGCAGCTGCTATCCCTATTGTTGGACTTATAAATGAATGACATGTACTCATGCTCATGGGTTTAGTTGTCGTACCCATTCGGAACCCAAAATATAAGCTTGTTTTGTGGGTTTGTAAGCAAGGTAAATGTGAACAAACACTATATAGCCTCAAAACATGTTTAAAACTATCATTGTCATATCATGTATGGTCAGTCCTTGCATGCATAGCTTTGTATTTGAGAGAGGTTACATTTCTCCAGCCTCACCCCTCAGCTTCTTACCAAAACAGGGGGGATACTTTGTTACCGTTTCAACTACTGATTGCTGCTTTATGGCAGTCATTCTGAATGCAGAATATAGGTGAATAAAAATTCAAAATGTTGGATATCACCTCTCTGTCTGGATTCCAATAGCAATTACACATCACTTTGCAAGCCAGCATAATGTGACTTGCAGGCCTGACGTGGCCTGTAAACTGAGTTTCAGAACACTATATTAGAGTCAAACTAGGCCCTCAAAAGAAGGCCTTACAAAATATGTATTGTCTAAATCCCCTCCTCTCTTCTCCAGACCATTTCCGGAGACCTTCTCCCTTACCTCACCTCGCTCATCAACTTATCCCTGACCGCTGGCTACGTCCCTTCCGTCTTCAAGAGAGCGAGAGTTGCACCCCTTCAGAAAAAACCTACACTCGATCCCTCCGATGTTAACAACTACAGACCAGTATCCCTTCTTTCTTTTCTCTCCAAAACTCTTGAAATTGCCGTCCTTGGTCAGCTCTCCCTCTATCTCTCTCAGAATGACCTTCTTGATCCAAATCAGTCAGGTTTCAAGACTAGTCATTCAACTGAGACTGCTCTTCTCTGTATCACGGAGGCGCTCCGCACCGCTAAAGCTAACTCTCTCTCCTCTGCTCTCATCCTTCTATCTAGACCTATCGGCTGCCTTCGATACTGTGAACCATCAGATCCTCCTCTCCACCCTCTCCGAGTTGGGCATCTCCGGCGCGGCCCACGCTTGGATTGCGTCCTACCTGACAGGTCGCTCCTACCAGGTGGCGTGGCGAGAATCTGTCTCCTCACCACGCGCTCTCACCACTGGTGTCCCCCAGGGCTCTGTTCTAGGCCCTCTCCTATTCTCGCTATACACCAAGTCATTTGGCTCTGTCATAACCTCACATGGTCTCTCCTATCATTGCTATGCAGACGACACACAATTAATCTTCTCCTTTCCCCCTTCTGATGACCAGGTGGCGAATCGCATCTCTGCATGTCTGGCAGACATATCAGTGTGGATGACGGATCACCACCTCAAGCTGAACTTCGGCAAGACGGAGCTGCTCTTCCTCCCGGGGAAGGACTGCCCGTTCCATGATCTCGCCATCACGGTTGACAACTCCATTGTGTCCTCCTCCCAGAGCGCTAAGAACCTTGGCGTGATCCTGGACAACACCCTGTCGTTCTCAACTAACATCAAGGCGGTGGCCCGTTCCTGTAGGTTCATGCTCTACAACATCCGCAGAGTACGACCCTGCCTCACACAGGAAGCGGCGCAGGTCCTAATCCAGGCACTTGTCATCTCCCGTCTGGATTACTGCAACTCGCTGTTGGCTGGGCTCCCTGCCTGTGCCATTAAACCCCTACAACTCATCCAGAACGCCGCAGCCCGTCTAGTGTTCAACCTTCCCAAGTTCTCTCACGTCACCCCGCTCCTCCGCTCTCTCCACTGGCTTCCAGTTGAAGCTCGCATCCGCTACAAGACCATGGTGCTTGCCTACGGAGCTGTGAGGGGAATTGCACCTCAGTACCTCCAGGCTCTGATCAGGCCCTACACCCAAATAAGGGCACTGCGTTCATCCACCTCTGGCCTGCTCGCCTCCCTACCACTGAGGAAGTACAGTTCCCGCTCAGCCCAGTCAAAACTGTTCGCTGCTCTGGCTCCCCAATGGTGGAACAAACTCCCTCACGACGCCAGGACAGCGGAGTCAATCACCACCTTCCGGAGACACCTGAAACCCCACCTCTTTAAGGAATACTTAGGATAGGATAAAGTAATCCTTCTCACCCCCTCCCCCCTTAAAATATTTAGATGCACTATTGTAAAGTGGCTGTTCCACTGGATGTCATAAGGTGAATGCACCAATTTGTAAGTCGCTCTGGATAAGAGCGTCTGCTAAATGACTTAAATGTAAATGTAAATGTAATTCCAGGCAATTCAGTAATCTGACCAAATTCCTTTGACAGTTACTTTCTTCCATGTTTAGATGGGTAGAAATACAAGTAATTGACAATGGCAACAGTAACTTGTGCATGTTATTACATTCAGCATACATTGCTAGGCTTCTCATATCCATTGTTAAGAGTTGACATATATTTTGTTTCCTAAACCTGTCTGAAAACAATAAGCCTACTAGCTATCAGTTTGCGCTGGTCGTGGCGCTGTCCATTGGCCTAAATAATTGTGCGTAGGTATATAGTTTGGCTGATCGTGGCGCTGTCTATGGTCCTGAATAATTGTGCACAGGTATATAGTTTGCGCTGATCGTGGCGCTGTCCTTGTTGCTGAATGTTTGCGCGCCCTTAGAATGTTTGCCCCGATATCTACTGTAGTTTGTGCTGCTGTGGCGCTGGCATGGTGCTGAATGTTTGTGCACCAGTCGAACAGTTATGGTCCCCAATTGGTCAATCACACTGCGATATCACCAGGACTTTGCTAAAAGTTGCCCATCAATTTTAGCGGACATTGCCTGTAAGGGCACAGCAAGTGATTCCCGCAGGGTAGTTAGATGTCTTTATTGTAGCAGAGGCTTCAATACAATTGAAGTTAGCCTACAACGCTGTCATTTAGGGAACGTGCAACTGAGATCCATCATGATGGCAGGCTGTAAGACTCTTTGAATATGCTTATGTTGTAACTGAGGTGTCACAGTTTCTTAACCACATACTTAAACCATATGTTTATTATTCTATAGAGTTGAAGATGGAGAAGTTCTTTACCATTCTGACTGGGAATACACTGGGGTCTCATGAGGAAATAAATCGCCGGCTCACTACAAAAGGTTTAACGAAGGTGACGTCATCGGCGGAGAGTGATGTCATCATTGCTTTCTGTCCCATTGTCTCTCGTGCCGGGACTGATATTGAAGCAGCACTGCAGCAGATTCCTGGTAATCTTGGCACCCAGAACCAAGTGTACTGTAACAGTCTGTCATCAGAGACTATTTCCAGATCAACAATATCCAAAAAGAAACTTCTCAAAAAGTTGCATCTTATTCCAAATGCTCTTATTTGTCCCTCACTCTCTTGACAGCTGGTAAACCTACCATTTTGGTAGTGAAGCATCACACCTTCAACCCAGACTACACGGTACCTGACAGCAGCAGACTAGTGACCAGAGGTGATGTAATACTCACAGTGGACTGTCTCTTCCATGAGAGCCAGGGAATATTGGAGTGTCATCGCAATGAAGCAGCATTCAAAAAGATTGTGGACATAATACTGCCAATGGTAATGTAGTTTATCCAGTGGGGTAATGCAAGCTTTAGTTGGGAATACTAACACCAAGTAGCACCTCCTGCATACTTACTTATACTGTGTATTTTAACTTGCAGGATGACTGGGAGATTATTGAAGCCAGTGAAGCCGGTGAAGCCAGTGAAGCCCTTGAGCATAAAATCTTGGAGGTATTTTTTTCTCACTTGAGATTTTGGTACTTTGCTCAACGGCTGATGTGAGTGTACAACTGTACAAAAATATACAATGTATTATGCTGGTGTCCAGACACTTTCCTAGGAATGATTAAACATACTTAATATGGACTGTCAAGACCGCATTAGACCACTTAACTAAAGCCTAGACATTAGCTTTGGGAACTAAAAACAATCCATAAGCAATGAAGCAATCAGCAGGGTTACTAATGACATGGCTACACTGGACCCCCCTGTGACCTCCTCTCTGTAGCAACCCCAGCAGCTAATAGACATTGAATGGGTGATCGGAATGAGTCACAGCACCAAAAAACTGTTAACTTTGATGCAAAATTGAGAGAGTTTACTTTCTGGGGTAATTTCTGAACTTCTCTCTCTGTTGCAGCAGGATTTTCCAAAAGGTAAGAAAGTACCTGTTATAAATCGAACATTGATATTATACCCACAGTTGGGGAAGCTTATTACGTTTCCCTGCACTGCAGCACAGGTTAAGAAAAGTGTGGCTGCAAAGTGGATACAACTGCACCTTCAGGGGCATATTTCCGAAATGTCCCCTATGTATTTCATGACATACTTTGCAAACAAATTTGACGCATGTGAATGTACCACAATGTACCATTGTTGCAGCACAGGCATTTTTTACCTAAATGTTTTTTCTCTCTGTAGTGCCAAGGATAGCTCTACTAGCTATTATATCTGGGAATACTCTAGGGTCTCATGAGGGCATAACACAGCAACTCACCGCAACCACTAGCTTAATTGAGGTGACATCACCAGAGGAGAGTGTCGTCATGGCTTTCTGTCCCACCGTCTCTCATGTTAGGACTGATATTGAAGCATCACTGCAGCAGATTCCAGGCAAATCAGTAATCTGACCAAATTCCTCTGACAGCTATTGTCTTCCATGTTTAGATGGGTAGAAATACAAGTAATTGACAATGGCAACAGTAACTTGTGCATGTTATTACATTCAGCATACGTTGCTAGGCTTCTCATATCCATTGTTAAGAGTTGACATATATTTTGTTTCCTAAACCTGTCATTCTTGTAGTGATGCACAAAGGTTGTGTCTGTAAACAATAAGCCTACTAGCTATCAGTTTGCGCTGGTCGTGGCGCTGTCCATTGTCCTAAATAATTGTGCGCAGGTATATAGTTTGCGCTGATCGTGGCGCTGTCCATGTTGCTGAATGTTTGCGAGCCCATAGAATGTTTGCCCCGATATCTACTGTAGTTTGTGCTGCTGTGGCGCTGGCATGGTGCTGAATGTTTGTGCACCAGTCGAACAGTTATGGTCCCCAATTGGTCAATCACACCGCGATATCACCAGGACTTTGCTAAAAGTTCCACTATCTCCAACGTTTTGCATCCCTCTGTTATCTGAACTTATTTGGCCGTGCTCATTTGAGCCTGATCCGCTTTCCTTCCATTCAAAATGAATGGGCTCTGTCATTTTGTCGGTGCCCATCAATTTTAGCGGACATTGCCTGTAAGGGCACAGCAAGTGATTCCCGCAGGGTAGTTAGATGTCTTTATTGTAGCAGAGGCTTCAATACAATTGAAGTTAGCCTACAACGCTGTCATTTAGGGAACGTGCAACTGAGATCCATCATGATGGCAGGCTGTAAGACTCTTTGAATATGCTTATGTTGTAACTGAGGTGTCACAGTTTCTTAACCACATACTTAAACCATATGTTTATTATTCTATAGAGTTGAAGATGGAGAAGTTCTTTACCATTCTGACTGGGAATACACTGGGGTCTCATGAGGAAATAAATCGCCGGCTCACTACAAAAGGTTTAACGAAGGTGACGTCATCGGCGGAGAGTGATGTCATCATTGCTTTCTGTCCCATTGTCTCTCGTGCCGGGACTGATATTGAAGCAGCACTGCAGCAGATTCCTGGTAATCTTGGCACCCAGAACAAAGTGTACTGTAACAGTCTGTCATCAGAGACTATTTCCAGATCAACAATATCCAAAAAGAAACTTCTCAAAAAGTTGCATCTTATTCCAAATGCTCTTATTTGTCCCTCACTCTCTTGACAGCTGGTAAACCTACCATTTTGGTAGTGAAGCATCACACCTTCAACCCAGACTACACGGTACCTGACAGCAGCAGACTAGTGACCAGAGGTGATGTAATACTCACAGTGGACTGTCTCTTCCATGAGAGCCAGGGACTATTGGAGTGTCATCGCAATGAAGCAGCATTCAAAAAGATTGTGGACATAATACTGCCAATGGTAATGTAGTTTATCCAGTGGGGTAATGCAAGCTTTAGTTGGGAATACTAACACCAAGTAGCACCTCCTGCATACTTACTTATACTGTGTATTTTAACTTGCAGGATGACTGGGAGATTATTGAAGCCAGTGAAGCCGGTGAAGCCAGTGAAGCCCTTGAGCATAAAATCTTGGAGGTATTTTTTTCTCACTTGAGATTTTGGTACTTTGCTCAACGGCTGATGTGAGTGTACAACTGTACAAAAATATACAATGTATTATGCTGGTGTCCAGACACTTTCCTAGGAATGATTAAACATACTTAATATGGACTGTCAAGACCGCATTAGACCACTTAACTAAAGCCTAGACATTAGTTTTGGGAACTAAAAACAATCCATAAGCAATGAAGCAATCAGCAGGGTTACTAATGACATGGCTACACTGGACCCCCCTGTGACCTCCTCTCTGTAGCAACCCCAGCAGCTAATAGACATTGAATGGGTGATCGAATGAGTCACAGCACCAAAAAACTGTTAACTTTGATGCAAAATTGAGAGAGTTTACTTTCTGGGGTAATTTCTGAACTTCTCTCTGTTGCAGCAGGATTTTCCAAAAGGTAAGAAAGTACCTGTTATAAATCGAACATTGATATTATACCCACAGTTGGGGAAGCTTATTACGTTTCCCTGCACTGCAGCACAGGTTAAGAAAAGTGTGGCTGCAAAGTGGATACAACTGCACCTTCAGGGGCATATTTCCGAAATGTCCCCTATGTATTTCATGACATACTTTGCAAACAAATTTGACGCATGTGAATGTACCACAATGTACCATTGTTGCAGCACAGGCATTTTTTACCTAAATGTTTTTTCTCTCTGTAGCGCCAAGGATAGCTCTACTAGCTATTGTATCTGGGAATACTCTAGGGTCTCATGAGGGCATAACACAGCAACTCACCGCAACCACTAGCTTAATTGAGGTGACATCACCAGAGGAGAGTGTCGTCATGGCTTTCTGTCCCACCGTCTCTCATGCTAGGACTGATATTGAAGCATCACTGCAGCAGATTCCAGGCAAATCAGTAATCTGACCAAATTCCTCTGACAGCTATTGTCTTCCATGTTTAGATGGGTAGAAATACAAGTAATTGACAATGGCAACAGTAACTTGTGCATGTTATTACATTCAGCATACGTTGCTAGGCTTCTCATATCCATTGTTAAGAGTTGACATATATTTTGTTTCCTAAACCTGTCATTCTTGTAGTGATGCACAAAGGTTGTGTCTGAAAACAATAAGCCTACTAGCTATCAGTTTGCGCTGGTCGTGGCGCTGTCCATTGTCCTAAATAATTGTGCGCAGGTATATAGTTTGCGCTGATCGTGGCGCTGTCCATGTTGCTGAATGTTTGCGAGCCCATAGAATGTTTGCCCCGATATCTACTGTAGTTTGTGCTGCTGTGGCGCTGGCATGGTGCTGAATGTTTGTGCACCAGTCGAACAGTTATGGTCCCCAATTGGTCAATCACACCGCGATATCACCAGGACTTTGCTAAAAGTTCCACTATCTCCAACGTTTTGCATCCCTCTGTTATCTGAACTTATTTGGCCGTGCTCATTTGAGCCTGATCCGCTTTCCTTCCATTCAAAATGAATGGGCTCTGTCATTTTGTCGGTGCCCATCAATTTTAGCGGACATTGCCTGTAAGGGCACAGCAAGTGATTCCCGCAGGGTAGTTAGATGTCTTTATTGTAGCAGAGGCTTCAATACAATTGAAGTTAGCCTACAACGCTGTCATTTAGGGAACGTGCAACTGAGATCCATCATGATGGCAGGCTGTAAGACTCTTTGAATATGCTTATGTTGTAACTGAGGTGTCACAGTTACCTAACCACATACTTAAACCATATGTTTATTATTCTATAGAGTTGAAGATGGAGAAATTCTTTACCATTCTGACTGGGAATACACTGGGGTCTCATGAGGAAATAAATCGCCGGCTCACTACAAAAGGTTTAACGAAGGTGACGTCATCGGCGGAGAGTGATGTCATCATTGCTTTCTGTCCCATTGTCTCTCGTGCCGGGACTGATATTGAAGCAGCACTGCAGCAGATTCCTGGTAATCTTGGCACCCAGAACCAAGTGTACTGTAACAGTCTGTCATCAGAGACTATTTCCAGATCAACAATATCCATAAAGAAACTTCTCAAAAAATGGAATCTTATTCCAAATTCTCTTATTTGTCCCTCACTCTCTTGACAGCTGGTAAACCTACCATTTTGGTAGTGAAGCATCACACCTTCAACCCAGACTACACTGTACCTGACAGCAGCAGACTAGTGACCAGAGGTGATGTAATACTCACAGTGGACTGTCTCTTCCATGAGAGCCAGGGACTATTGGAGTGTCATCGCAATGAAGCAGCAGTCAAAGAGATTCTGAAGAAGCTTAATATACATCCTGAGGTATTCTATAATTTGTACACTATTTTAAATACAATATGACTCTATAGAACACATTTTATACAAGGAGAACCAGTTTGAATTCCTTGTTATTTTTTCACAGATTGCAGTTTCTTCCTTTTACCCTCGTATCATCTGGTAAGTATATTAATTGATATTATTGTTTACATGAACACAGGTCACATCAAGATAAGATGAAAGTACAATTTCAAATGTTATGTTAGCTTCAGTAATCAAAATTGAATTCTGCAAATTGATACCACACTAGCTCCTAGTTGTACTGTTAATTGTTCCTGGGTGTTTTACAGTGTGAAGAAGACAATGATGCTGACATTGCTTTTATGAATAACAGGAAGATTAAAGGGATACTTCGGGATTTTGGCAAGGAGGCCATTTATCTCCTCCCCCCAGAGTCAGATGAACTTGTGGATATGATTTTGATCACTCTGTGTCCAGTATGAAGGAAGTTAGACGTAGTTTCATGAGCCAATGTTGACTAGCATTAGCACAATAACTAAGTCAACGTGTGTCAACGTTCGTGTGTCAACGTTCGTTGAACGGATCAGACCAAGGCACAGCGTGGTATGCGTACATTCTCTTTATTAAAAGAATGAACACCGAACAAAATAACAAAATAACAACATTTAGTAATTGCACAAGCGCTAGTTAGCAACTTCCTTCAAACTGCACACAGAGACATAAAAATGATATTCACGAGTTCACCTGACTCTGGGGAAGTACATAAAGGGGCTCTTTGTCAAAACTCCAAAGTATCCCTTTGATGAAAAACATATCCAATGGATGTTTAGGATTTAGGATGCCACAACAAGGGCCTGACTCTCATAAAGCTGAAGGATATTAGATTTATATCAGGACAAGATACTGTCAGTAACATCTGATGTGGGTTTGTTTCTTTAGGTTGGCAAAAGATTGGTTGGCCAGAGTGACTGAGGCTTACACTGCAACAGTTGAAGTGCCTGTTTGCAATCATGAAGTGCAACATTAAGATGAAGCACATTGCTCCCCAGCCTTTAAGATATAATAATGAGCGAATAAGTGGATTGAAGTCTGATTTTGAAAAATGTCTATTCATAGTCAAAACATTTGACAATTTAACCCTAGAAATATAACTAACTATAAGCGTTAGAATATGCACTTATAGCCTAAGTGAGTCTAGAACAGCTAAAGTGTGTTTTGTCAAAATTGCTTAATAATTAACTCCATTAATGTGGATAAGTATAAAGATAATGTAATATAATGCTTGAGACAACTTTTGATGGGAGTATAAATAAATATATACTACCTGCCAACAGTTTTAGAACACCTACATTCAAGGGTTTTTCAATATTTTTACTATTCGTTTACTATTTATAATAGTGAAGACATCAAAACTATGAAATAACACATATGGAATCATGTAGTAACCAAAAAAGTGTAAAACAAATCTAAATATAGTACATTTTTTAGATAATTCAAAGTAGCCACCCTTTGCCTTGATGACAGCTTTGCACACTTGGCATTCTCTTAACCAGCTTCACCTGGAATGCTTTTCCAATAGTATTGAAGGAGTTCCCACATATGCTGAGCACTTGTTGGCTGCTTTTCCTTCACTCTGCGGTCCGACTTATCCCAAACCATCTCAATTTGTTTGAGGTCGGGGGATTGTGGAGGCCAGGCCATCTGATGCAGTATTCCATCACTCTCCTTCCTTACACAGCTTGGGGGTAGGTTGGGTCATTGTACTGTTGAAAAACAAGTGATAGTCCCACTGAGCCCAAACCAGAGGGGATGGCATATCGCTGCAGAATACTGTGGTAGCAATGCTGGTTAAGTGTGCCTTGAATTCTAAATAAATCACAGACAGTGTCACCAGCAAAGCACCCCCACACCATAACACCTCCTCCTCCATGCTTTATGGTAGGAAATACACATGCAGAGATCATCCATTCACCCACACCACGTCTCACAACGACACGGCGGTTGGAACCAAAAATCTCCAATTTGGACTCCAAACCAAAAAATACATTTCCACCGGTCTAATGTCCATTGCTCGTGTTTCTTGTCCCAAGCAAGTCTCTTCTTATTATTGGTGTCCTTTAATAGTGCTTTCATTGCAGCAATTAAACCATGAAGGCCTGATTCACACAGTTTCCTCTGAACAGTTGATGTTGAGATGTATCTGTTACTTGAACTCTGTGAAGCATTTATTTGGGCTGCAATTTCTGAGGCTGGTAACTCTAATGAACATATCCTCTGCAGCAGAGGTAACTCTGGGTCTTCCTTTCCTATGGCGGTCCTCATGAGAGCCGGTTTCATCATAGTGCTTGATGGTTTTTGCAACTGCACTTGAAGAAATTTTCAAAGTTCTTGAAATGTTCTGTATTGTCTGACCTTCATGTCTTAGAGTAATGATGGACTGTCATTTCTCTTTGCTTATTTGAGATGTTCTTGCCATAATATGGTCTAGGTATTTTACCAAATAGGGCTATCTTCTGTATACCCCCCACCTAGTCACAACACAACTGATTGGCTCAAACACATTAAGAAGGAAAGAAATTCCACAAATTAACTTTTAAGAAGGCACACCTGTTAACTAAAATGCATTCCAGGTGACTACCTTATGAAGTTGGTTGAGAGAATGCCAAGAGTGTGCAAAGCTGTCATCAAAGCAAATGGTTGCTATTTGAAGCTCAAATATAAAACCCTTTTTTGGTTACTACATGATTCCATATGTGTTATTTCATAGTTTTGACGTCTTCACTATTCTACAATGTAGAAAATAGTACAAATAAAGAAAAACCCTTGAATGAGTAGGTGTTCTTAAACTTTTGACCGGTTGTGTTTATATAAATATATATACTTTATTATGCTACATACTGTGTTTTTGCAGACACAGGGTTGATCATAATCATGTGGCATTTCAATATAGCTGAAATTATATTTTTGTTGTTGTTGCATTATCACATTATCCTGAAGTGTTTTGGCTCAATGGCAGCCCTGGCACTTGGGTGTGGAATAAAGAGAAATATAACTACTCTAACATCAACAGCTGTAACCTACTAAGCCCACGTGGCATATAAGATATTATTCAAGAATCAATAGATACATCAGGTTTAAAGGTAAGACCCAGGTACAGACAATGTTGAAGTAACAAAAGTGTATTAAATCGAACACGGGCAGGCAAAGGTACGGGCAGGCAGGCTCAGAATCAGGTCAGGCAGAGGTCGGTAATCCAGAGTAGTGGGGCAAAGGTACAGGACGGTAGGCAGCCTCAGAGCAGGCAGAAAGGTCAAAACCGGGAAAACTAGGAAACGGGCGCTATGAACAGGACAGGAACATGGGGAAAACCACTGATAGGTCTGAATGAACGAAACGAACTGGGAACAGACAAACCAAGAAGACCGGTATAAATACACAGGGGATAATGGGGAAGATGGAGGGGGTGGAGACAATCACAAAGTCAGGTGAAACAGATCAGGGTGTGACAAGGGGCCTATTAAATTACTATTCAACAGAATTGAATATCTCAGATTGTACCTTTTAATAAAAATGAATTAACACATCTGAGGGAGTGTCAATTTGTGTCAGCTGCATGTATTTTTTCTTCATACTGTACAAAAAAGGAGTGTAGGCAACCCTTCGTTCTTCAAGCCTTATTTGAGGTCAATAACTACATTTAATTTAATCATAATGTAATCTGGGGTGGAAAATTCTAAACGTAATCCTTGGGACGTCCCAACTCTGTAACGGCAGATCTCCTCTTCGTCTGAAGAGGAGTAAGGATCGGACCAAGATGCAGCGTGGTAAGTGTTCATGATGATTACTTTAATAAATAAACTGAACACTATGAAATACAAAACAATAAATGTGAACATGAACGAAACCGAAACAGTACCGTGTGGCAACAAACACTCACACGGAAACAAACACCCACAAACCAACAGTGAAACCCAGGCTACGTAAGTATGATTCTCAATCAGACACAACTAACGACACCTGCCTCTGATTGAGAACCATACTAGGCCGAAACAGAAACCAAACATAGAAAAACAAACAGACTGCCCACCCCAACTCACGCCCTGACCATACTAAATAAAGACAAAACAAAGGAAATAAAGGTCAGAACGTGACAGTATCCCCCCCAAAGGTGTGGACTCCGGCCGCAAAACCTGAACCTATAGGGGAGGGTCTGGGTGGGCGTCTGTCCACGATGGCGGGTCTGGCGCTTCACCATAGTTTTGGTGAGCCTCTTAGCCCGCCTCCATGGCCTCTTTAGAGCATCGACCCTCGCCGCCAATCTTGGACTGGGGACCCACGCCACGGGTCCCAAATGGACGGGAGACTCCGGCAGCTCCGGAGTGAAGGGCGATTCTGGCTTCGCCTGGCTGACTGACGGCTCTGGCGGCTCCTGGCTGGCTGACGGCTCTGGCGGCTCCTGGCTGATTGGCGGCTCTGGTGGCTCCTGGCTGGCTGACGGCTCTGGATGATCCTGGCTGGCTGACGGCTCTGGAGGCTCCTTTCTGGCTGACGGCTCTGGAGGCTCCTGGCTGGCTGGCGGCTCCTGGCTGACTGGCGGCTCAGGACAGACTGGCGGGTCTGGCGGCTCACGACAGACTGGCGGCTCTGGCGGCTCAGGACAGACGGGAGACTCTGGTGGCTCAGGACAGACGGGAGACTCTGGTGGCTCAGGACAGACGGGAGACTCTGGCAGCTCAGGACAGACGGGAAACTCTGGCGGCGCTGAAGAGAAGGAAGGCTCTGGCAGCGCTGTACAGGCGGGAGCACCTGTAGGCAGAAGACGGAGAGACAGCCTGGTGCGGGGTGCTGCCCCCGGAGGGCTGGTGCGTGGAGGTGGCACTGGATAGACCGGACCGTGCAGGCACACTGGAGCTCTTGAGCACCGAGCCTGCCCAACCTTACCTGGTTGAATGCTCCCGGTAGCCAGGCCAGTGCGGCAAGGTGGAATAGCCCGCACTGGGCTGTGCTGGCGAACCGGGGACACCATGCGTAAGGCTGGTGCCATGTACGCCGGCCCGAGGAGACGCACTGGAGACCAGATACGTAAAGCCGGCTTCATGGCACCTGGCTCCAGGCCCACTCTAGCCCGGCCGATACGAAGAGCTGGAATGTACCGCACCGGGCTATGCACACGCACTGGGGAGACTGTGTGCTCCACCGCATAACACGGTGCCTGCCCGGTCCCTCTCTCTCTCCGGTAAGCATGGGAAGTTGGCGCAGATCTCCTACCTGTCTTCACCTCACTCCCCGTGTGCCACCCCAACAAATTTTTGGGGCTGCCTCTCGGGCTTCCAGCCGCGCTGCCGTGCTGCCTCCTCATACCAGCGCCTCTCTGCCTTCGCTGCCTCCAGCTCTGTCTTGGGACGTCGATATTCCCCTGGCTGTGCCCAGGGTCCTTTACCGTCCATAATCTCCTCCCAAGTCCAGGAGTCTTGTGTTCGCTGCTGCTGCTGCCCGTTATCACGCCGCTTGGTACTTTTTGTGGTGGGTGTTTCTGTAACGGCAGATCTCCTCTTCATCTGAAGTGGAGTAAGGATCGGACCAAGATGCAGCGTGGTAAGTGTTCATGATGATTACTTTAATAAATAAACTGAACACTATGAAATACAAAACAATAAATGTGAACATGAACGAAACCGAAACAGTACCGTGTGGCGACAAACACTCACACAGAAACAAACACCCACAAACCAACAGTGAAACCCAGGCTACCTAAGTATGATTCTCAATCAAAGACTGCCCACCCCAACTCACACCCTGACCATACTAAATAAAGACAAAACAAAGGAAATAAAGGTCAGAACGTGACAAACTCTTTCATTACCCCATTGATTAGATGCTATACTTTATTAGTCGCTGCGAGATGGAATTGTGCCTTCTGCTTTTATCCTAATCCCCCATATACACACACACACATATACACACACATATATACACACACACATACAAACAAACACATATACACACACACACATACACACACATACACACAAACACACATTAGGTTGGAGAGGTTTTAGCAGCCGCAGTGCAGCGCCCAATGAGCAGTTTAGAGGGTTTAGTGGCTGACCAGTTACCAACACCTGCACCCAATGGTGGTTCTAGCTTGTATGGCTCCCTGGGCGAACCCCTCCCTTCAGCCCCTGTTAGGGTTCATTCCTGTTTCCTTGTCAATCATTGGTGAAATTAGCATTATGACAATATCTTATATCCCTTTGAGACTAATTAGTCTCACAGCTTCAATCATAATATTCTCCTCTGAAGTCAAATAGATTAGGCAAATCCCCTGGATCCATTTGATCCCAGGGATGGCCTGCTAAAGGGAGAAACAACTCCTGAGGTTCCTGGAATGTTGGTGGGGGTGGGGTGAGTCTGTCTATACTCCCATTTCCTCTTGAGTCCTGGGAGAAACTACACGAGTTGAATAACAAATGGGATTAAGAGAAACCAAAAATGTACCAGTATCATTTTCAGCATGATGTGTATGAGCTTCCACCAACACCATCATTCCAGCATGTTCATGAGCAGTTACAGTCATTTTCTTACAAATATAAGCAGTAACCAAAATCCCCAAACCTCCCACAAGTATAGGAATAAACAATGAAAACAGAGTCAACAACTTTTCCAATCACATTTCCAAATTTAGCATTAAACAAGTCACCAACTTTGTCAAAAACAGATTTAGCAGATTTTGAGAGAGTTTTTACTAAGATCAGAAATCTTATAAATTATTGCAGTCATATTCTCAGAGGAGTCAGAGAGGAGCATAACACAGTTTTCAGGATCAATAATACTTAGTACGTTACAGTGTCCTCCTTCCTTCGCCAAAAGCTGATCTAAAGCCAACTCGGCTGACGATTGCTTTCAGATTTTGGACATCTAACGAGAGTTGGCTTAAATTCATATGGGCCTGTAAAGAATAGGTTAAATTGTTTACCCACTTTCCTAGGGCAACCACACCCCAGGAGGGTATGATTGACATACCAAAATCTCACCCAGGTGTAGGACATGACCATAGGCTTCCTGATTTTCTAGGATGAGTCGTTTGCCACGCTGCAGTACACCAGAGTTGGTTTTACCTGTCTCATTGAAAAGATCGGTGACCGGAATTCTTAACATGTACATTTCTGTTCTCCCCAAATAACAACACCCCCCATCCAGAAGGTAAAGTGAGATACCCCTTGTCACTGCATAGCCACATCCATCCAAAAGGTGCTCCCATGCCTTCCTCTATCCTAGAGAGGTTTACACCTGTCACCTGTTGCTGTACATCTACTACACTAAAATCCCCTTTATCATAGTTTCTCCTATCACTATACTCTTCTCTCAGTTGACCCATATATACACAACAAGCTCTAGTATCTCCCATATCTTCCATCTACCACATTAGGTAAGTTTGTTCCCTTCTTGTGACCACCCCAACATAGATGTGTCCCATAATCCCCAAATGTTCAACAGTCTTTCTAGCCAAGCACTTTATTATACATGAAGCAACAGCAAAACACAGTAGTCCTACCAGGAGTGGAACAATCATGGCAGACAGGAACATCATTACCTTACCCATCACGTTTCCAAATACACCATTAAACCAGTGTCCAATTTGGTCAAAGATGGTGTTGTCAGCATTTCACAGAGTACCTCCTAATTTAGCCAGGTCATTTATAATAGCTGTCATGTTGTCAGAGGAGTCAGGAAGCAACATGACACAGTAATCCTCATTGTTTATTCCAAGGGACCTGTAGGCCCCTCTGTCTTTCATCTCTGGTCACTACTGCCTTCACATTTGCACAATTAGTGATAACTGAGTAAAACCCTGTACTATAACATTAGTAAGGGCCTGCATGGAGTATGCCAAATGGTTAATCCCCTTACCCTTTACTACAACTCCTGCACCTGGAAAGATTACTAGGGCTGCCATCTCTACCTGAGGCAGCACATGTCCATAAGCTTACTTTACTAGGGCTGCATCTCTACCTGAGACAGCACATGTCCATAAGCTTACTTTACTAGGGCTGCCATCTCTACCTGAGACAGCACATGTCCATAAGCTTACTTTACTAGGGCTGCATCTCTACCTGAGACAGCACATGTCCATAAGCTTACTTTACTAGAGCTGCATCTCTACCTGAGACAGCACATGTCCATAAGCTTACTTTACTAGAGCTGTATCTCTACCTGAGACAGCACATGTCCATAAGCTTACTTTACTAGGGCTGCATCTCTACCTGAGACAGCACATGTCCATAAGCTTACTTTACTAGGGCTGCATCTCTACCTGAGACAGCACATGTCCATAAGCTTACTTTACTAGGGCTACATCTCTACCTGAGACAGCACATGTCCATAAGCTTACTTTACTAGGGCTGCCATCTCTACCTGAGACAGCACATGTCCATAAGCTTACTTTACTAGGGCTGCCATCTCTACCTGAGGCAGCACATGTCCATAAGCTTACTTTACTAGGGCTGCCATCTCTACCTGAGGCAGCACATGTCCATAAGCTTACTTTACTAGGGCTACATCTCTACCTGAGACAGCACATGTCCATAAGCTTACTTTACTAGGGCTGCCATCTCTACCTGAGGCAGCACATGTCCATAAGCTTACTTTACTGGGGCTGCATCTCTACCTGAGGCAGCACATGTCCATAAGCTTACTTTACTAGGGCTACATCTCTACCTGAGGCAGCACATGTCCATAAGCTTCATTATTCTGAGCCACTGCTCTTTTATCTCTGCCAATCGATCTGAAACTAATTTGCAAAGAACTGTTCAGCAGCTCAGAAGCAAGTAATGTTGTTACTGTCAGTTCAGTTTCCCCCAGATAATAACACCCTTTCCATCCCATGGGGAGGGAAATGTAGCCAATACCCCCACAGATCCAGAGATGATCCGGAGGTGTCCCCATGCCTTTGCTTATGTTTGACATATTTACCCTAGTTATCAGTTGTTGCCCATCCAGCACATCAAAACTACTGGTATCTGTTTTTAGGCCTGTGTAAGACAGGCAATTAGTGGTGTTTCCTACATCCACATTCCCTGAGTTGCAGATACAAACAGGGAAAGTTATTGTGGGTTTTAATCCTGTCAACACAACATCTCCTTTATCATTTAGGGGCTTTACACTACAAGTCAAATACTCCCCCCATTGTACTTTTGGAGGTCCTATGCATTTAATCAGATGGGAATTGTTGCCTGGTTGTACGCTAAAGGAACCTTCTCCTACCTTGGCCATCTGGTCTCAATGTGCACACTCTCCTTAAATTCTTTAGCTGCATCTGTACTATTACCTATTGCCTTATTGGATAATCCATTTTCCCATGTTACATCCTTCCCCCTAGTGACCAACATCAGAATAGTATAATTGCTGTTTCTTTGTCAAACCCTGGTGTTGTTCCATTGCATAAAATTTAGTAATTAACAACCAAAATCATTCTTTCCAATTGGTACTGCCTGGGTTCCTGACAGAGAGGCTGTGGGGGTGGGTTTCTGGAGAATCATTACCTGTGTGCCAGATGTGTTCCCCCTCCCCTGTAATCCTATGTATGTCACTGATTTCCCCCATTTATTATTCTCCACATCCCCGTCCACAAAGGGAACAAGTAGGATTTGGAGAACAATAAATACCCTGTATGTGTTTTTCCATGGTTGCGAATTTCTGGTTTGACAACCATAGTGTGTGTGTATGATGGTTTCCTCGACATCTGATGACTCTTCAGGTTCTGTGGCTGAACCCTCTGTTGGTTCTTCTGACCTTTGGTCTCAGCCTTCTGCTCCTGTCCTTTGGCTCGGACCTTCTTCCTCCTTCAGATGTTCTCGGGGCTCTGCTCTCCCTTCCTCCAGTCGCTCATCCATGGCTTCCACTCTGGGAGATGCTTGCAATTGGAGAGATGATGCTAGCCGGACCTCTCCTCTACCCGCAGCGCTGTTGATGTTACCATGGTTACATGGAATCGACCCATCTATCGTGGTTGGTTCCATTTTCGCTTGTGGACCCTGAGTTTCACCCATTCTCCAATGTTTATGGGTAGCTCGTCAGGGTCTTCGCCTGGGATTGGTTCTGCTGCTTTCCTACTGTGAGAGAGGAGAAAACTTACAACAGAAGTTAGTTCCTTCATTTACTCAAGATGGTCGCACTATATCTCAGTTATGTCTATCTGTCGGTCAGTCATAGGTCTCACCCCTGGGGTGTTCATTGGTCGTCTTGGTCGCCTTTGTTAAGGCTGCTGCACATTTTCATGGGGACATGGCCTATTTATTGCCTTACCTCCCTTATACTACCTCATTTGCACATGCTATATATAGACTTTTCGACTGTATTATTGATTGTATGTTTGTTTATTCCATGTGTAACTCTGTGTTGTTGTATGTGTCGAACTTTGCCTTATCTTGTCCAGTTCGCAGTTGCAAATGAGAACTTGTTCTCAACTAGCCTACCTGGTTAAATAAAGGTGAAAAAAAAAATCCTAATGATATATCGTAAGGGTGTAGAGTAATAGTAATATGTTATACACCAGTGCCCCCTGGTGGTGATACAAAGTAACATTTTATGAACAAATTTTTATGAACAAATACGTTCAACCTATTCAAATAATTGTTTTATTCCACTATTGGGCCTTTACCCAATAAACCCTGCCATAATCCATAGACATCCAAACAATGAAACGTACATCGCACTATACATAATCAACTCAACTCATTCACTTGGTAAATCTCACACAGAATTACCACTATTCATAAACAACTCAACTCATTCACTGGGTACCTCTTCAAAATAAACACTACTATATAAGAAATAACTAGTATTTATGTAATAGTCGCCCGCATTACAACCCAAAATAAAATAGATGATTAACGCTGAACCACCTCTTCAAAACCAAAATAACCAGTATAAAATGAGGTGATTATTATTTCTGAACTACCTCTCCTAAAGAAACTAACTAGTATTACAGTAATGATCTCTTCGCATTACAACTGAAAATAAAATAGAAGTGTCACGTCTGCTTCCGCTCTCCCTTCCCCTGGCGCTCGTTCCTGCCATCCATCACACTCACACCTGCCTTCCCTCGTCACTTGCATCAGCGTTATTGGACTCACTTATCACATGTTCATTTCCTCCACTATATTTGTCATTTCCCTTGCTCTGTTCCCGGCTGCTGCATTGATTGCTTTTTTTGTCTTAGTTTCTGTTCGCTGACGCTATGCTGGACTCGTTATATATGTCCGTAATTAAATGTTTTACTCCCCGTACCTGCTTCGGCTCTCCAACATCATTTCATGTGACAAGGAGAGATGAGTACCTCTCCAAAACCAAAACAACTAGCATTGATAATGGCCGCTCGCATTATGCACCCAATATAAAATAGATGATCATTACTGAATC
This sequence comes from Oncorhynchus gorbuscha, assembly GCF_021184085.1. Classification (NCBI taxonomy): domain Eukaryota; kingdom Metazoa; phylum Chordata; class Actinopteri; order Salmoniformes; family Salmonidae; genus Oncorhynchus; species Oncorhynchus gorbuscha. The sequence goes on along the minus strand of NC_060184.1, from coordinate 26,335,805 downwards.
ACCTCTCAAAAAATAAAAAGCTAGTTTTTCAGTAACGGTCATTACTACCCAAAATAAAAATGTAAATCATCAATCATTCATTTCATTCATCCTATATTGACAACATGTATTTCACCAATAGTCCGTTACGTAATTTCTCCAAACTAAAATCTGACTATGTCATATTCAAAGTCTATGCTTTAGATTGAGTGAAATACATACATACAGGAAATACATACAGTGCCCTCGGAAAGTATTCAGACCCCTTTACTTTATCCACATTTTCTTATGTTACATCCTTATTCTAAAATGGATAAATAAATAAAAAATCAACAATCTATACATGATACCCCATAACGAGAAAATGAACAAAGGTTTTTTAAATGTTTGCTAATTTGTTAAAAATTACAAACAGAAATGCCTTATTTACATAAGTATTCAGACCTTTTGCTATGAGATTCGAAAATGAGCTCAGGTGCATCCTGTTTCCATTGATCATCCTTGAGATGTTTCTACAACTTGATTGGAGTCCACATGTGGTAAATTCAATTGATTAGACATGATTTGAAGAAAAAAAACCAGTCATGAGGTCAAAGGAATCTGTAGAGCTCCGAGACAGGATTTTGTTGAGGCACAGATCTGGGGAAAGGTACCAAAACATTTCTGCAGCATTGAAAGTCCCCAAGAACACAGTGGCCTTCATCATTCTTAAATGGAAGAAGTTTGGAACCACCAAGACTCTTCCTAGAGCTGGCCAAACTGAGCAATCGGTGGAAAAGGGCCTTGGTCGGGGAGGTGACCAAGACCCAAATGTCACTCTGACAGAGCTCTAGAGTTCCTCTGTTGAGAAGGGAGAACCTTCCAGAAGGACAACCATCTCTGCAGCACTCCAACGATCAGGCCTTTATGTTAGAGTGGCAAGACGGAAGCCACTCCTCAGTAAAATGCACAACAGTCCACTTGGAGTTTGCCAAGAGGCACCTTAAGACTCTCAAACCATGATAAACAAGATTCTCTGGTCTGATGAAACCAAGATTGAACTCTTTGCCCTGAATGCCAAGTGTCATGTCTAGAGGAAACCTGGCACCATCCCTACGGTGAAGCATGGTGATAGCAGCATCATGCTGTGGGAATGTTTTTCTGCGGCAGGGACTGGGAGACTAGTCAGGGTTGAGGCAGAGATGAACGGAGCAAAGTATAGAGAGATCATTGATCCAGAGCACTCAAGACTTTAGACTGGGGTGAAGGTTCATCTTCCAACAGGACAACGACCCTAAGCACACAGCCAAGAAGGAGTGACTTCTGGACACGTCTCTGAATGTCCTTGAGTGGCCCAGCCAGAGCCCGAACTTGAAACCAATCGAACATCTCTGGAGAGACTTGAAAATAGCTGTGCAGCAACGTTCCCTATCCAACCGGACAGAGCTTGAGAGGATCTGCAGAGAAGAATGGGAGAAACTCCCCAAATACAGGTGGGTCAAGCTTGTAGCATAATACACCCCCCCCCAAAAAAAAAAAAAAAATTGAGGTTGTAATCGCTACCAAAGGTGCTTTAACAAAGTACTGAGTAAAAGGTCTGATACCTATATGCGATACTAATTAGCAAAAAATTCTAATAACCCGTTTATGCTTTGTCATTATGCTGTATTGTGTGTAGTTTAATGAGGGGGGGGGGACAATCAAATCCATTTTAGAATAAAGCTGTAACGTAACAAAATGTGGAAAATGTCAAGGGGTCGGAATACTTTCCATGCATTCACTGTATATGCATCAGTTGGTCACAGTTTCCTTTTTTAAAAAATGCCTCAGGATCTCGTCACAGTATTTTTGTGCATTCAAATTGCCATTGATAAAATGCAATTGTGCTCGGTGTCCGTAAGATATGCCTGCCCATACTATAACCCCACGACCACCATTGGGCAATCTGTTCACAACGTTGACATCAGCAAACCGCTCGCCAACACAACGCCATACATGTGGTCTGCATTTGTGCACAAATGTTTTTGATAAATATGCTTTTTGTGTGGATGAAAACTTTTGGGGATCTTTTACTACATGTTGCGCTTATATATTTAGTCAATGTATATTGACCAGTGACAATTTTGAATTAAGTTACTTAACAATAGTTTAGTCGGCTGGCTTAAGTGTCTGACAAGCTAGCCAAATGGACTGAATCGCTAGACACTACATGCCTGTAGCTAGTCACTGCCAGCCGTATGGTTCTCCGTATGTTTTTATTAAACCAAGTCACGTCGAAATAGGCCATTGTGATTTTAGTCCCATCACGAATGTCTCAAGTTAGCTAGCTAGGTAACATTCTTACATCATGAGATTGAAATCACATTTCGCCCTTTATGGACAGCTACTTGGTTTACTGAAAGCATACGTTCAAACCAGTCATACATATCTGATTGTATCTGAATTACCCTCAGCAAAATGTTCTGGACTAGCTGGCTCTTTAAGCTAGAGACATTCAACATTGGTCAAGTCAGTTAATGCTTTTCCCTTGTCTCTATATCCAGCTGATGTTCACCTTGTGTTCAGCAGAGAGTATTCAGAGGTAGTTCCAGCTGCACACAGCCTCATCTCTGTGCTGACCCAGACTATTAATCAGGGTCAGAGTCCAGTGCCACCGCATCAACAAGCTCAGGTGCATCCATTGCATGGTCAGGGGCATCATCAGCAAACAGAGTTGCAGGGACAGACCCAGAGACCACTGCATTCCTCCAGTAACCAGGAGATGGCCAGGTGCATATCAATGGTCCCAGAATCCAGGAAATGTGTCATTTTGCTTTCCATACCCAACCCATCATAGGGTCTACCCCATTTTGATGATTGATCAATTCGGCCAAAAATCTGTAAATTACTTTTTCACCTTTATTTATTTAACCAGGTAGGCAAGTTGAGAACACAGAGTTACACATGGAGTAAAATAAACATAAAGTCAATAATACAGTAGAAACAAGTCTATATACGATGTGAGCAAATGAGGTGAGATAAGGGAGGTAAAGGCAAAAAAGGCCATGGTGGCAAAGTAAATACAATATAGCAAGTAAAACACTGGAATGGTAGATTTGCAGTGGAAGAATGTGCGAAGTAGAAACAAAAATAATGGGGTGCAAAGGAGCAAAATAAATAAATAAAATAAAATAAATACAGTAGGGAAAGAGGTAGTTGTTTGGGCTAAATTATAGATGGGTTATGTACAGGTGCAGTAAATGTACTGTAATGTAATATGTGAGCTGCTCTGACAGCTGGTGCTTAAAGCTAGTGAGGGAGATAAGTGTTTCCAGTTTCAGAGATTTTTGTAGTTCGTTCCAGTCATTGGCAGCAGAGAACTGGAAGGAGAGGCGGCCAAAGAAAGAATTGGTTTTGGGGGTGACCAGAGAGATATACCTGCTGGAGCACGTGCTACAGGTGGGTGATGCTATGGTGACCAGCGAGCTGAGATAAGGGGGGACTTTACCAAGCAGGGTCTTGTAGATGACATGGAGCCAGTGGGTTTGGCGACGAGTATGAAGCGAGGGCCAGCCAGCGAGAGCGTACAGGTCGCAATGGTGGGTAGTATATGGGGCTTTGGTGACAAAACGGATGGCACTGTGATAGACTGCATCCAATTGGTTGAGTAGGGTATTGGAGGCTATTTTGTAAATGACATCGCCGAATTTGAGGATTGGTAGGATGGTCAGTTTTACAAGGGTATGTTTGGCAGCATGAGTGAAGGATGCTTTGTTGCGAAATAGCAAGCCAATTCTAGATTTAACTTTGGATTGGAGATGTTTGATGTGGGTCTGGAAGGAGAGTTTACAGTCTAACCAGACACCTAGGTATTTGTTGTTGTCCATGTCCAAGTCAGAGCCATCCAGAGTAGTGATGTTGGACAGGCAGGCAGGTGCAGGCAGCGATCGGTTGAAGAGCATGCATTTAGTTTTACTTGTATTTAAGAGCAATTGGAGGCCACGGAACGAGAGTTGTATGGCATTGAAGCTTACCTGGAGGGTTGTTAACACAGTGGCCAAAGAAGGGCCAGAAGTATACAGAATGGTGTCGTCTGCGTAGCGGTGGATCAGAGACTCACCAGCAGCAAGAGTGACATCATTGATGTATACAGAGAAGAGAGTCAGTCCAAGAATTGAACCTTGTGGCACCCCCATAGAGACTGCCAGAGGTCCGGACAGCAGACCCTCCGATTTGACACACTGAGCTCTATCAGAGAAGTAGTTGGTGAACCAGGCGAGGCAATCATTTGAGAAACCAAGGCTGTCGAGTCTGCCGATGAGGATGTGGTGATTGACAGTCGAAAGCCTTGGCCAGATCAATGAATATCATATCATAACTCTCGCACTGACTCGCTCACACACATTTCGGATTCGGTTCTGCTGAGTTGCAGGTCACCACCAGTCTATGGCCCATGATGTGTCAGTCATGTTTTCAACCAGGCAGCATTGTGCATCGTCCAGAAAATGTTAAAAATGTTCAACTAGTTTTCATTGGAAAGGCAGATAAAGTGTTTACTTTTGATAATGCTTTTACATGTGAGCACAGAATATACTCATTACTCGATGTGCTTAATTGCATCACTTTTGTTTCTAAACTCAGCAAAAAAAGAAATGTCCCCTTTTCAGGACCCTGTCTTTCAAAGATAACAATGAATGAAAATGGACCTGTGGAACGGTCGTTAAGACACTATCATCAACTGGCGCCGACAGAGATGGCTGCCTCGCTTCGCGTTCCTAGGAAACTATGCAGTTTTTTGTTTTTTTTACGTGTTATTTCTTACATTAGTACCCCAGGTCATCTTAGGTTTCATTACATACAGTCGAGAAGAACTACTGAATATAAAAGCAGCATCAACTCACCATCAGTACGACCAAGAATATGACTTTCGCGAAGCGGATCCTGTGTTCTGCCTTTCACCCAGGACAACGGAATGGATCCCAGCCGGCGACCCAAAAAAACGACTTCGTAAAAGAGGGAAATGTAGCAGTCTTCTGGTCAGACTCCGGAGATGGGCTCATCGTGCACCACATCCCAGTATACTTCTCGCCAATGTCCAGTCTCTTGACAACAAGGTTGATGAAATCCGAGCAATGGTAGCATTCCAGAGGGACATCAGAGACTGTAACGTTCTTTGCTTCATGGAAACATGGCTCACTGGAGAGACGCTTATCGGAGTCGGTGCAGCCAGCTGGTTTCTCCACGCATCGCGCCGACAGAAACAAACATCTTTCTGGTAAGAAGAGGGGCGGGGGCGTATACCTTATGGCTAACGAGACGTGGTGTGGTCACAAAAGCATACAAGAACTCAAGTCCTTCTGTTTACCTGATTTAGAATTCCTCACAATCAAATGTCGACCGCATTATCTACCAAGGGAATTCTCTTCGATTATAATCACAGCCGTATATATTCCCCCCCAAGCAGACACATCGATGGCTCTGAACGAACTTTATTTGACTCTTTGCAAACTGGAATCCATACATCCTGAGGCTGCATTCATTGTTGCTGGGGATTTTAACAAGGCTAACCTGAAAACAAGACTCCCTAAATTGTATCAGCATATCGATTGCGCAACCAGGGCTGGCAAAACCTTGGATCACTGCTATTCTAACTTCCGCGACGCATATAAGGCCCTGCCCCACCCTCCTTTCGGAAAAGCTGACCACGACTCCATTTTGTTGATCCCTTCCTACAGACAGAAACTAAAACAAGAAGCTCCCAAGCTGAGGTCTGTTCAACGCTGGTCCGACCAATCTGATTCCACACTCCAAGACTGCTTCCATCACGTGGACTGGGATATGTTTCGTATTGCGTCAGACAACAACATTGACGAATACGCTGATTCGGTGTGCGAGTTCATTAAAACGTGCGTTGAAGATGTCGTTCCCATGGCAACGATTAAAACATTCCCAAACCAGAAACCGTGGATTGATGGCAGCATTCGCGTCAAACTGAAAGTGCGAATGACTGCTTTTAATCAGGGCAAGGTGACCGGAAATATGACCGAATACAAACAGTGTAGCTATTCCCTCCGCAAGGCAATCAAACAAGCTAAGCGTCAGTATAGAGACAAAGTAGAATCTCAATTCAACGGCTCAGACACAAGAGGTATGTGGCAGGGTCTACAGTCAATCACGGATTACAAAATGAAAACCAGCACCGTCACGGACCAGGATGTCTTGCTCCCAGGCAGACTAAATAACTTTTTGCCTGCTTTGAGGACAATACAGTGCCACTGACACGGCCTGCAACCAAAACATGCAAGGGTGCAGGCCCAGACGGCATCCCCAGCCGCGCCCTCAGAGCATGCGCAGACCAGCTGGCTGGTGTGTTTACGGACATATTCAATCAATCCCTATCCCAGTCTGCTGTTCCCACATGCTTCAAGAGGGCCAGCTAAACGACTATCGCCCCGTAGCACTCACTTCCGTCATCATGAAGTGCTTTGAGAGACTAGTCAAGGACCATATCACCTCCACCCTGACACCCTAGACCCACTCCAATTTGCTTGCCGCCCAAATAGGTCCACAGACGATGCAATCTCAACCACACTGCACACTGCCCTAACCCATCTGGGCAAGAGGAATACCTACGTGAGAATGCTGTTCATCGACTACAGCTCGGCATTTAACACCATAGTACCCTCCAAGCTCGTCATCAAGCTCGAGACCCTGGGTCTCGACCCCGCCCTGTGCAACTGGGTACTGAACTTCCTGACGGGCCGCCCCCCAGGTTGTGAGGGTAGGCAACAACATCTCCACCCCGCTGATCCTCAACACTGGGGCCCCACAAGGGTGCGTTCTGAGCCCTCTCCTGTACTCCCTGTTCACCCACGACTGCGTGGCCACGCACACCTCCAACTCAATCATCAAGTTTGCGGACGACACAACAATGGTAGGCTTGATTACCAACAACGACGACACGGCCTACAGGGAGGTGGTGAGGGCCCTCGGAGTGTGGTGTCAGGAAAATATCCTCACACTCAACGTCAACAAAACTAAGGAGATGATTGTGGACTTCAGGAAACAGCAGAGGGAACACCCCCCTATCCACATCGATGGAACAGTAGTGGAGAGGGTAGCAAGTTTTAAGTTCCTCGGCATACACATCACAGACAAACTGAATTGGTCCACCCACACAGACAGCATCGTGAAGAAGGCGCAGCAGCGCCTCTTCAACCTCAGGTGGCTGAAGAAAAGCACTCACAAACTTCTACAGATGCACAATCGAGAGCATCCTGGCGGGCTGTATCACCGCCTGGTACGGCAACTGCTCCGCCCACAACCGTAAGGCTCTCCAGAGGGTAATGAGGTCTGCACAACGCCTCACCGGGGGCAAACTACCTGCCCTCCAGGACACCTACACCACCCGATGTTACAGGAAGGCCATAAAGATCATCAAGGACAACAACCACCCGAGCCACTGCCTGTTCACCCCGCTATCATCCAGAAGGCGAGGTCAGTACAGGTGCATCAAAGCTGGGACCGAGAGACTGAAAAACAGCTTCTATCTCAAGGCCATCAGACTGTTAAACAGCCACCACTAACATTGAGTGGCTGCTGCCAACACACTGACTCAACTCCAGCCACTTTAATAATGGGAATTGATGGGAAATTATGTAAAATATATCACTAGCCACTTTAAACAATGCTACCTAATATAATGTTTACATACCCTACATTATTCATCTCATATGTATACGTATATACTGTACTCTATATCATCTACTGCATCTTTATGTAATACATGTATCACTAGCCACTTTAACTATGCCACTTTGTTTACATACTCATCTCATATGTATATACTGTACTCAATACCATCTACTGCATCTTTCCTATGCTGCTCTGTACCACCACTCATTCATATATCTTTATGTACATATTCTTTATCCCCTTACACTTGTGTGTATAAGACAGTAGTTTTGGAATTGTTAGTTAGATTACTTGTTGGTTATTACTGCATTGTCGGAACTAGAAGCACAAGCATTTCGCTACACTCGCATTAACATCTGCTAACCATGTGTATGTGACAAATAACATTTCATTTGATTTGATTTTAACAGCTTACAGACGGTAGGCAATTAATTTGCCTACTGTCTGTAAGCTGTTAGTTTCTTAACGACCATTCCACAGGTCCATATTCATTAATTAAGGAAAACTTAGGACACTAGAGGCCTTTCTACTGACTCTGAAAAACACCAAAAGAAAGATGCCCAGGGTCCCTGCGCATCTGCGTGAACGTGCCTTAGGCATGCTTGCAAGGAGGCATTATAGGACTGCAGATGTGGCCAGGGCAAAAAATTGCAATGTCCGTTCTGTGAGACGCCTAAGACAGCGCTACAGGGAAACAGGACGGACAGCTGGCCACGTGTAACAACACCCGCACAGGATCGGTACAACCGAACATCACACCTGCGGGACAGGTACAGGATTGCAAAAGCAACTGCCCGAGTTACACTAGGAATGCACAATCCCTCCATCAGTGCTCAGACTGTCCGCAATAGGCTGAGAGAGGCTGGACTGAGGGCTTGTAGGCCTGTTATAAGGCAGGTCCTCACCAGACATCACCGGCAACAACGTCACCTCTGGGCACAAATCCACAGTCGCTGGACCAGACAGGACTCGCAAAAAGTGCTCTTCACTGATGAGTCACCGTTTTGTCTCACCAGGGTTGATGGTCAGATTTGCGCTTATTGTCGAAGGAATGAGCGTTACACTGAAGCCTGTACTCTGGAGCGGGATCGATTTGGAGGTGGGGGGTCCGTCATGGTCTGGGGCGGTGTGTCACAGCATCATCAGACTGCCTGCAATGACAACAAGCTCAGTCTCAACATTGTGCGTTACGGGGAAGACATCCTCCTCCCTCATGTGGTATCCTTCCTGCAGGCTCATCCTGACACAACCCTACAGCATGACAATGGCCAGCGAAGAGCCCTGATCTCAATACCATTGAGCACGTCTGGGACCTGTTGAATTGGAGGGTGAGTGCTAGGGCCATTCCCCCCAGAAATGTCTGGGAACTTGCAGGCACCTTGGTAGGGTAACATCTCACAGCAATAACTGGCAAATCTGGTGGAGTCCATGAGGGGGAGATGCACTGCAGTACTTAATGCAGCTGGTGGCCACACCAGATACTGACTGTTACTTTTGATTCTGACCCCCCCTTTATTCAGGGACACATTATTCCATTTCTGTGAGTTACATGTCTGTGGAACTTGTTTAGTTTATGTCTCAGTTGTTGAATATTGTTATGTTCATACAAATATATATAAAGTTTGCTGAAAATAAACACAGTTGACAGTGAGAGGACGTTTCTTTTTTTGCTTAGTTGACGTTACATGTATCACATAATTCAGTGTCGATTTTTTCTATTTGAAGGTTAATTTTTTTGTCAAAATGATCACTTTTCCCCATATAGAAAAAAATGAAAAGTTTGAACATTTAATGACTGCATCTCTTTTGTATTCAAACATCTCCATTTAGTCATTTAGATAAACATTGATTCTGTTGTCCATAGAGTGGTGGTCGAATTTGGGGTGAGCTGTTCTGTAGCCTGTTCTGTGTTAGACTGATGGCATGCCTTTCATAGACTCCTGGTATGTCTGCACACTAAAACAAGGCCATTGTGTTCTGGAACTGTTGCTTGAATAAAATCACTGTTTTGTAACAATATCATTAACTGATCACCTCCCACTATAACACCGGACATGTCACCATTTACTCCTCGAGTACTTCCCTGTGAAATCAGATCTCCCCTGCAGCTGCTTGATTAAAGATTGATCTATTATGCAATTATATAGTTGCTGCCTTAATCGTTGGCTAAAATGTTCCACAACACTAGTGGCCAATCAAAATGAACCAATTGTTATAATTTTACTGCGACCACATTACATAACATTGCAGCATTTTAGAATTACTGGACTAGACGGTTATTCCTTGAGACAGTATCAGCAGAAGTGTAAGGATCATTCAGCCATAAGTAGCAGCACGTAGTTCAAAACAGATGCATAAATATCTTGTCCATAGTCTCGATGGTGAGGTTGGGTCGATGGCTGCTCTGAGCAGTGTCATATCCTGCTCTGTCAGCGGGCACTCCACTGGTGGGACCAAAATTCCCTGGCCATGCCCCTCCGACAGGCAGACAGTTGTTTAAATCCTGAACATGGAAGATCATGTTAATTTACAAACAACTCATTTTTTATTTTTTTTAGATAATACTTAATTACATTTTCATAGTGGATACTTTAAATCTATACTTCCACATTGCCGGGGAAGGTGAAAGGATTCTCTGCTTGTCCCATTTCCCATAGCTGGTAGGGGGTCAGATTTTGCTCGGTGTGCAGAGAATGTTTATCCCATCCATTGGTTAAGGTGTCTAGGTCTGCTTGGAGGCGTGGAAGGAATACATAGTGCACACAGAATAAGTGAAGGCTGTTTTACAATGTCCTACACAGTTTGGAAGATGAGGGCTCCCTTGACCTGTCAAATATGTTTGGCATGGCCATCTACAAGTCCTGCCATAACTGTTCAAACCTGAAAGCATATGAGAGAACATTTGAAGCAACATAATGAAACATTGAACATCATACCCAGTCCTCTGTCCTACACAAGTTATTACTATTATTGTAACCTTTCTGTGCATAAGGAGATGTAATTGGTCAAAGTATTCTAAGGTACTTTGCATTTCTACTTCACCGTCTCCTGTTGAATTGAACTGTTTTCTTCAATGCATGTGAGAGATTGAATTGACATTGGATTCTATAGCTAGGTTTCCATCCAATTGGCTACAGATTTTTTATGTGAATATTCTGAAGTCTGGGTAAAGATAATATGCACATTTTCCTAATAGTGGTGTTTTCTACCAAACAGACTTGTTGAAGATCCAAAATCAGTGTGTGATGACATAGTGTACACAAAATCATTTACATTTTCAACTCTACGGATAGTTGTCACAAATGTTTGCGTTAGAGACCCACTCTGGTCTTGGTACCTGCGCTCTAGACAACAGCTTGCTGATACAACAGCTTCACGCAATGTAGGCTAGTCTACATAAGGCACTCCTTTGCAAAGTATTGAAATACCAGTTATACATGAAACAGCACAGTTTGTTATCTCTACTCAGTGCAGGGATTATAATTTAGGTGTAGGCCACCTGCCTAACTATACTCTAGAATGTATAGAACAGATCACATTTCAATATTATGTGGTCATAATCTATGTATTCAGCACAAACAAATAGTGGTGGAAATGACTGATCGTGAACACTTTTACCAGAGATAAAGCTTCCCCTGCCACAACCACAGACATGAAACATGCATGTTGCGATGTCCACATTCTCCACGCCTTGGTCTGCTCTCACCTAGATGATGATATACAAACACTAGCATTATAATCAAGACAACTGTTCATCATAATTCAATCGCTATCCTCCAGGTGGTGTATGAAAGTTGTTCAACATCAATATATTTGTCTTGATAGACAAGTCCTCAGGCAGACCAGGCATATGGTCTGATTCGAGGCCATATACAAAGTAACCAACGGAGTCAATTTACAAACAAATGCCTGATTCCACACAACACTAGAGGGAATGATGCTGTTACCTCAATGGAAAGCCTTGCTTCGCTACAGTCTAGGAAGAATCCAAGGGCGGTTGATGCTTTGTTGTTGGTTGCTGCACCGAGGTACATGATCTATAGGATATCATTATGAAACTGAGTGTGTAATAAAAAAATAACACATACAAAAACAGCTGGGCTGTTGTACAATTCAAACTAATTGTTTATATAAGGCACTGGATTATCCACATTGAGTCAGACAAGCATTACGAACTTCAAATACCATGGGAGATTAATAGGTTACCTTTCTTGAGAAGCCGTCTATGCCACCAAATATTACAAAACCATATCTGTTGAAAGACATTTTTGGACAGTTTTGTATACTTGCCAAATCAGCCATCTTGCAGTAAAATATAACAGAGGCAGCATTGTATGGCCTATGAGACCCCCCGAACTGAATGGAGTTTAAGCTTACCTGATCATCTTGTCGTTGGTGTCCACGTGTATGACAGAAAGAGGAGCCTGAACAGAGTATGTTCTTCTGACAACACATCCAAGTCCTGCCACTCTTTCCTGTATTCCTGCAGCATCTACACGAAGCACTGAGTCCCACACTCGGGTCCACTGGACTTGATGACCCATTGCTTTCAGAAGTTCTCACACCATCCTAATTGTGGTGAACTTGTCTTGATTGTGGCCAGCAGATTGTCCAGCTCCTCGTCTACCACAATACTGTATTCCTGCATTCTGAGTTGGTCAGTTTGTGTTGAGGTGACAAGCAGTTTGGCGATGCAAGGTACAGGCAGATCCATTTCAATCAGCTGTCGAAGGTGCTGTTCTGAAACAGTCAGTTTAAGACGTCCCATTTTGCCATCAACAACAACTGATGGGGCATTTCCTTCTTCCATTTCAGCATTGACTAGACTATACAGATTGGAGAGACCCTGCACACCTCTTGAGGCAAGTGTACTTGATTTGCTAGTGAGCTGATAAATATCATCTCAATGGTGCAGACAAACTGTAAGTAATCAAGATCAAGAGGAAGGCATTGCATGCCCGCTGCAATCTGTACAGGAGCTTGTCCATAATGTGTCTCCCCATCGCCTGTGAGGACATATACAAATTGTAATGTGAAATAATGTCACCCAACCAGCTGGTATCAGGCAAGATTGGGTCTAGACTTCAGGTATTGTTATGGGAATAGCCATTTAGGATTGTCACTGTTCTCTCTCTCTCACACACACTCACTCAAACACACATATTTCAGTATGGGTGGCAGTGGCTAGCTGTAACATTACATGCATGCAGTCTTGCGACTCATTCCATTTGGCTACCTAGTCTGACACAAAAGCCAGCCAACTAAGCTAACGTACTTTGAAATTGTCAGTCAGTCAGTCAATAATCTACAGATATTAGAAGCGTGTCTATGTAATACTAATATTTAATGACAAACCATGTAACTACTTAGGTAAACATATGAATTACCTGTTGCCCAAAGTTTGGTGCCATTGTTGATAAGTTATCAGCCATGTTCAGAACATGGGACCACTGGGGGAAAGATTTGGCTAGTAGTGATGAGGTCAGGCCGTCTGGTTAAGTAGCCAATATATAAAAAAATCCTAACTAGAGGCGCATTTCCTAAAAACAGCAGAGGAGGAAAAGGGATAAATGGGCCCAAAATCTGCCTTCTCCAGCAGGTGGCGTGCTTTCGCTCACCAAGCGAGGAGCTTTTGTATGGAGGTCAATGGAGAGGGTGTCAAATTTGGTTAACAAAAAATGTAATTATTTGCTACGTGCGGCTTTAGATTGAATATAAGTTCCTTAGTGCTTAGGTTGGTACGAGTGTACTGATATAAGTAGGACACGTGACACCCCGGTAACTTTGAGAAAAAAACACGTTATATAGGCGCTGTGCCTGTTATCACATTCGTATCTGCTCTCTCATTGGCTAGAATGGTCCACCTGGTCTTGCCTCTTCCCGACAGCACTCCTTTTTAAGATACATTTATTTTCATTGTTAGGGTGGGCAATGGAGTATCTGGTCAATATAATGAATAATCTGTGATATGTACCTTCATCGATTTCCGGCTACTTTCGGTTTACCACTCAAACGCACCCAGTGCCTACAAGTGTGACGTACTGGATAAGCAGTTCCTGTATTATCCTTGCTATTCGGGATGCTTGGGACGTCCAAACGCTGACGTTACACCATTAAAGTTTACATTTTAAATGGTTATGATACTTCTTTTTACAGATCAATGTTAAGGTAAGGGTTATGGTTAAGGTAGGGGTTAGGGTTTAGAATGTGGACGTCCCAAGGATCCCGAACAGCACTAAACCTTTCTATTCTGTCTTTGGTTTTGCTTTCACTTTACTAGAAATCTTGTCAGTACAATTTCTGTTGAAGGACACCGATAATTTGCTGTTTTTGACGTCCAACTCATCCAACCCACAGTCATTGCATTAAATATACATCTAAACCCTGTGACGGTTTCGTATGGCCTGTCTGATCTTGGCAGCGTGATAAAGTTCGATATTAAACAACAGCAGGTGAGTTGCTATTCATAATTTTCATGCCTCGATTCGTGGCCTATGACTGATTATGCACTAGGACAAACTTATTTTCACGATTTCACTTATATAATCAAAATCAATACACTGTAGCACGGTTTTTGGACTCATTCAGTAGTTTTACCAAATTAAGTAGATTAATTTTGAAAAATAATGTTAATATGATCATTTATATTCCTAAAACATACATTAAAATTATACTGTTTCTGCTCCCTGATGTTATGGATTTTTGATTTATAGCCCAGTTTCAAAATACCGGTTTTAGATGTCCAAATTCATGGTCAATATCCTGAAATAAGTCGTTATATGGAAGAAATTATATAACAATTAATCCCTAAACACACTAGTCACTTATTTGAGGTAAAAGGATGTGTAATTTCCTGTAAATCATGTGTGGTGAAAACGTTAGTTTGTTTAATGTAATACGTTCTGTATACCGTAGGGAATGTTGTGTAATATAAAATTGTCAGAATAATTCAATATAAGCTGATTAAAAAAACAATAACATATGTGTTATGGGTGTAAAATGGCACAGTGATGCCATCTGTTGGTAAATGTTCATTACTGCAACTCTTGTGTTTTACCGGGGTGCTTGAGATACCCGGATGTGTTGTGACATTCAAACAATATGTCTTACTACTTTATCCATGGATAGTTAAAAAATGCTCCTAACCACAATTTAACCAGGCGCTATAGTCTAGAGCTTCTATAGTGACTGTGTGCCAGGCTGAATGTTTGACGTCGACTATACCTTGTCACTATTATTGGAATCGTAAATTCAATATCCAGGCTTAGCTTACTCAATATTTTGCAACATGTAAAACGTTGCAGATAAATTGTATATTGTAGGCTACTTCACAATACATGTTTTTTCTGAAAGTGTTGTAACGTTGTGCCCAGACTAGTAAACATACCCTCCTTAATGCGTTGTTACCATAATGACAGGTCAGAGCAGCTGGGATCAAATCCTATTTTCCTACAACAGCATCAGTGTGAAAGTAAAAGTACAGTATGAGTCAGGTAACTACAATGACATTATACAGTAATAATAATAATAATATATGCCATTTAGCAGACGCTAAAAGCGACTTACAGTCATGTGTGCATACATTCTACGAGGGTGGTCAATGAACCCACTACCCTGGCTACAATGCTCTACCAACTAAGCTACAGAAGGACCAGTAACATTACGCAGCTGTGTAAACCTGTGAACAATGCTTTGGACTAATAAATAGCATATCAACGTCTTCCTCCTAGGCAAGGACAATGAGTTTGGAAGAGCAAATCAGGAGCCTCTCACCAGTTGCAGCAGATGCCCTGGCAAGTAAGTTAACATGGAACATCTGACTGAGCTTTATGTATTGTGTTGTCAACTGTGTTCCTAATTACATCGTTTGTTTCTAGTTGCTGAAATTACAGATGACATTGACATTCAAGAGTTAACAAGAGCAGATCTGAACGAACTTCTGCCAGGCCTTCAACATTTAAAACTTAGAAAGAAGATCAGTGAACTTATAAATACATCTAAACAGGTTGGTATAGCCCCAATAGCTTCTAAAGCTACTGTACCACTATTCTGGAATCATTCACTAGTTACTAGAATGTTTGATTCAATGTGCAATTCCATTGGATGTACTAATTCCCCTGTTTTCTGTAATATTTCCGATTCTTAGAACACAGCTAAACCTATTACTTTAGTTCTTAACAAGCTAAGGGAATTCCTTCCGGTTGATGTCATGGAGAGTAAGTCCCTTTTCAAAACAATTCAGCATAGCACTCACCCAATACAGTTTTGGTGTATCTTTGGTTGTAATTGTATGCACTGGTCACGTTCTCCTTACAGATGCACTTGTTCCCGGGGGAGTGTTACATGGCTACTTCCCTATTCTTAGAGATTTGGAGAAGCAGCTGGCCGAAGCCCTCTACTTCATTCAGGCACACGTTGGTTTGCTCGAGAGCTACATTGCAGAAGAGTCCATGGAGGCTCAGAGCAGTGCTGCATCTCCATCAGTTGACTCTGCTACAGCAGGAAACCAGCCATCAAATGTTGAGGGTAAATGACTTAACTGCTGTGTTAGCTGCAGCACAGTGGGTCTCATTCCTCATTCTTCATGAATCAAAAGACGGTAGAGGATGGCATACAAATCATAAACACAGTAGTAGATTTCATGAAACCGCCACCACTAACATTGAGTGGCTGCTGCCAACACACTGACTCAACTCCAGCCACGTTAATAATGGGAATTGATGGGAAATGATGTAAAATATATCACTAGCCACTTTAAACAATGCTACCTAATATAATGTTTACATACCCTACATTACTCATCTCATATGTATACGTATATACTGTACTCTATATCATCTACTGCATCCTTATGTAATACATGTATCACTAGCCACTTTAACTATGCCACTTTGTTTACATACTCATCTCATATGTATATACTGCACTCAATACCATCTACTGTATCTTGCCTATGCTGCTCTGTACCGTCACTCATTCATATATCTTAATGTACATATTCTTTATCCCCTTACACTGTATAAGACAGTAGTTTTGGAATTGTTAGTTAGATTACTTGTTGGTTATTACTGCATTGTCGGAACTAGACGCACAAGCATTTCGCTACACTCGCATTAACATCTGCTAACCATGTGTATGTGACAAATAAAATGTGATTTGATTTTGATTAGAATAGTATAGTTTTGTTGAGAAGTTAAACATTCAAGGCCTAGGTTGGCTTCAACTAGTGGCACTGTAATGGCACTGGAACACAGTCCTGTCTTAGCCTGAAAGAACCCCAGTTAACGGCACTAGTCCTTCAATCATTTTGTAGTCCAGAAAACATCTGTTAAACGCACCTCAGGATCATCAGGTAACGCAAAACCTTTAACAGGGCACTTTATTGTCAAAATGTAATAATTCTACAGATTGTTATGAAACCCTTTTACAGCTTGCAAAGCTAACCACAATGACTTGCAGACTCACAAGAATGTGCTGCAATACTGTTGATTTTAATTCATAGTATTTTATGTGGTCCTCAGCCTTATGTGCCTCTGACAGCCAGCCCAAACAATGCAGAACAGAAGTGTCTGGTGCGCCGAACAGACCCACCTTCAAAGAAACTCAAGATGAGACCTCAATGTCACACTCTCATACTTCCGGAGCAGCTGGTAACCTACAGTGAAGTCGGACGTTTACACACACCTTAGCCAAATACATTTAAACTCCGTTTTTCACAATTCCTGACATTCAATCGTATTCAACATTCCCTGTCTTAGGTCAGTTAGGATCACCACTTTATTTTAAGAATGTGAAATGTCAGAATGATAGTACAGAGAATGATTTATTTCTTCACATTCCCAGTGGGTCAGAAGTTTACATACTCAATTAGTATTTGTTAGCATTGCCTTTAAATTGTTTAACTTGGGTGAAATGTTTCGAGTGGCCTTCCACAAGCTTCCCACAATAAGTTGGGTGAATTTTGGCCCATTCCTCCTGACAGAGCTGGTGTAACTGAGTCAGGTTTGTAGTCCTCCTTGCTCGCACACTCTTTTTCAGTTCTGCCCACAAATTTTCTATGGGATTGAGGTCAGGGCTTTGTGATGGCCACTCCAATAACTTGACTTTGGAAGTATGCTTGGGTTCATTGTCCATTTGGAAGACCCATTTACGACCAAGCTTTAACTTCCTGACTGACGTCTTGAGATGTTGCTTCAATATATCCACATTTTCTTTCCTCATGATGCCATCTATTTTGTGAAGTGCACCAGTCCCTCCTGCAGCAAAGCACCCCCACAACATGATGCTGCCAACCACATGCTTCACAGTTGGGATGGTGTTCTTCGGCTTGCAAGCCTCCCTCTTTTTCCTCTAAACGCAACGATGGTCATTATGGCCAAACAGTTCTATTTGTTTTATCAGACCAGAGGACATTTCTCCAAAAAGTACGCTCTTTGTCCCCAGTTGCAAACTAGTCTGGCTTTTTTGTGGCTGTTTTGGAGCAGTGGCTTCTTCCTTGCTGAGCGGGCTTTCGGGTTATGTCGATATTGGACTCGTTTTACTGTGGATATAGATACTTTTGTACCTGTTTCCTCCAGCATCTTCACAAGTTCCTTTGGTGGTGGTCTGGGATTGATTTGCACTTTTCGCACCAAAGTACGATAATCTCTAGGAGACGGGACGCGTCTCCTTCCTGAGCGGTATAATGGCTGCGTGGTCCCATGGTGTTTATACTTGCGTACTATTGTTTGTACAGATGAATGTGGTACCTTCAGGCGTTTGGAAATCGCTCCCAAGGATGAACCAGACTTGTGGAGGTCTATAGTTTTTCTTTCTGACGTCTTGGCTGATTTTCATTTTATTCTCCCATGATGTCAAGCAAAGAGGCACTGAATTTGAAGATAGGCCTTGAAATACATCCACAGGTACAGCTCCAATTAACTCAGATGATGTCAATTAGCCTATCAGAAGCTTCTAAAGCAATGACATAATTTTCTGGAATTTTCCAAGCTGTTTAAAGGCACAGTCAACTTAGTGTATGTAAACTTCTGATCCACTGGAATTGTGATACAGTGAAATAATCTGTCTGTAAATATTACTTGTGTCATGCACAAAGTAGATGTCCTAACCCGACTTGCCAAAACTACAGTTTGTTAACAAGAAATTTGTGGAGTGGTTGAAAAACTAGGTTTTATGACACCAACCTAAGTGTATGTAAACTTCCGACTTCAACTGTATGTGGTATATCAAACATTTAATTTGACTGTTGGCTGTGTACCTGGTATTAAAATCCTTAGCAAGAGTTTGATTAGAATTTACAAGTAGGCTATGTGGTTCTCATCCTTAGGTGCTGACACCCATTTTCAAAAAAGTATAACGGATCCTCCTCAAATTTCCACTGGTAGTAGGCTGCCCGAGCCACGATGCAAACAAGATAAATCAAGGTCTGCAGACCATCTAGGAGCAGAAGGTAGGAACCACATTTCTGCACAATGCCACACAAGTCAATATCAAAACCTAAAAACTGTTCAATGTCATGAAATCCTTTAATGATATTTTGTAATTGGACACAATTATTGTTAAGAAAGTGTGTGATTTTAAATGAATACTTTCAGAAAAGGTGTCCTCATCTTGGTGGCATAGAACAACTGAACCTCTAAATAAGAAACAGGCAGGTGAGACTAATCAATATGATACTCATCTTACCTCCTAATTTATAAACATATGGTGAATTATTATATTGGCGTTGTATATAAAGTGTGAATTCATTTTTTTGTCTTGAACAGTTAAAGTCCATTCACAAGTATGTGGAAAAACCCTGAACACTCACCTTGCACTCATGAAACAAGTGGATGACCTGGCAGTAGGACTAAAGCGAGAGGAGAGCAGACCAGAAGACTGCCAAGTCATAATAACCTTCTGTCCTATTACATCTCGTGTGGGAACAGACATTGATGCCGCCATGAGCAATATTAAAAGTAGGAAAGCCCTTTAGGATTACAGCATGAAAGTAACTCAACAGGATGTATTGGTCCATATTGTAGAATGACTGACTCTAATGAAAAATATATATTTTTTTTATGTGAAAGTACTAAAGATTTAATTGTGTCTCTCAACAGGTAACAAAGATGTCATTCTAGTGGTGATGCACCATACTTTTGATCACTACTTCGTCACAAGCCAGAGATCTGCATCTCACTACATAAACGTAGTGGAGGAAGTTAATGTTCTCTTCCATGACTCTAGGGGACTTCTGCCTTGTGAAACAAATGATAAAGCAGTGACTCTCATACACAAGGCCTTACAGAAATACAGCAGCACTACTTACAAACATTAAGTGTCCCCTGGTGGCAACAAAGTAGTGTCTGAAGTGTAACACGCAAACATTCTACCATTCAAGGCGTTGGTCATTCATTCTAGTTCAGAATAAAGCATGTCAATCTGTGTAGTCAACCAAATGAATGACTGTTGATACTCAAGCAGGACTAAATTAGATGTCTCACTGTAGAACAGCTGGTGTAAGGGAATCTTTGCAGTGGCTGACCTCCAAGCATGCCCTCTTAACACTACCAATCATGCGGGATGCCTCGTGAATTTCAGCTTTTCCTTCTTTTGGTATTAGAAGCACTTCATGTTGTTGGATGTACTTTTAACAAATGCTTGTCTATGTCACTACTCAATCATAAGAGATGTTGTAACTACAGTTGTAACTACAGTATCATTAAATGATATTTATTTTGCTTACAGATGTTCTGAATTATTTTCATAGATTAGGACAAGTAAAGTGTTACATCAAATATTGAATAACTTAGTAAGAATGACATTGATCTGTTTTTTTTTCCCCAAACTGTGATCAACAGTATATTGAGATCCCATGACTTTTTCCACATTTTGTTACGTTACAGCCTTATTCTAAAATTGATTAATCTACACAATACCCCATAATGACAAAGCAAAAAATGTATTAAATAACAGAATATATCACATTTACATAAGTACTCAGACCCTTTCCTCAGTACTTTGTTGAAGCACCTTTGGCAGCAATTACAGCCGAGTCTTCTTGGGTATGTATGACGCCACAAGTTTGGCACACCTGTATTTGGGGAGTTTCTCCCATTTACATTTAACATTTAAGTCATTTAGCAGACGCTCTTATCCAGAGCGACTTACAAATTGGTGCATTCACCTTATGACATCCAGTGGAACAGTCACTTTACAATAGTGCATCTAAATCTTAAAGGGGGGGGGGGGGTGAGAAGGATTACTTTATCCTATCCTAGGTATTCCTTAAAGAGGTGGGGTTTCAGGTGTCTCCGGAAGGTGGTGATTGACTCCGCTGTCCTGGCGTCGTGAGGGAGTTTGTTCCACCATTGGGGGGGCCAGAGCAGCGAACAGTTTTGACTGGGCTGAGCGGGAACTGTACTTCCTCAGTGGTAGGGAGGCGAGCAGGCCAGAGGTGGATGAACGCAGTGCCCTTGTTTGGGTGTAGGGCCTGATCAGAGCCTGGAGGTACTGAGGTGCCGTTCCCCTCACAGCTCCGTAGGCAAGCACCATGGTCTTGTAGCGGATGCGAGCTTCAACTGGAAGCCAGTGGAGAGAGCGGAGGAGCGGGGTGACGTGAGAGAACTTGGGAAGGTTGAACACCAGACGGGCTGCGGCGTTCTGGATGAGTTGTAGGGGTTTAATGGCACAGGCAGGGAGCCCAGCCAACAGCGAGTTGCAGTAATCCAGACGGGAGATGACAAGTGCCTGGATTAGGACCTGCGCCGCTTCCTGTGTGAGGCAGGGTCGTACTCTGCGGATGTTGTAGAGCATGAACCTACAGGAACGGGCCACCGCCTTGATGTTAGTTGAGAACGACAGGGTGTTGTCCAGGATCACGCCAAGGTTCTTAGCGCTCTGGGAGGATCCTCTGCAGATCCTCACTCTATCTGGTTGGATGGGGATCGTTGCGGCACAGCTATTTTCAGGTCTTTCCAGAGATGTTAGATTGGATTCAAGTCCGGGCTCTGGCTGGGCTACTCAGGACATTCAGAGACTTGTCCCAAAGCCACTCCTGTGTTGTCTTGGCTGTGCTCTTAGAGTTGTTGTCCTTTTGGAAGTTAAACCTTTGCCACAGTCAGGCCCTGAGCACTCTGGAGCAGGTTTTCATCAAGGATCTCTCTGTACTTTGTTCTGTTCATCTTTCCCTCGATCCTGACTAGTCTCCCAGTCCCTGCCACTGAAAAACATCCCCACAGCATGATGCTGCCACCACCATGCTTCACTTTAGGGATGGTGCCAGGTTTCTTCCAGATGTGATGCTTAGCATTCAGGCCAAAGTGTTCACTCTTGGTTTCTACAGACCAGACAATCTTGTTTCTTATGGTCAGAGTCCTTTAGGTGCCTTTTGGCAAACCTCAAGCAGGCTCTCATGTGGGCTGCCTTTTACTGAGTGGCTTCCATCTGGCCACTCTACCATAAAGGCCTGATTGGTGGAGTGCTGCAGAGATGGTTGTCCTTCTGGAAGGTTTTCCACCTCCACAGAGAAACTCTGGAGCTCTGTCAGTGAAAAATCGGGTTCCTGGTCACCTCCCTGACCAAGGCCCTTCTCTCCCGATTGCTCAGTTTGGCCGGGCGGCTCTAGGGTCTTGGTGGTTCCAAACATCTTCCATTTATGAGTGTTGGAGACCACTGTGTTCTTGGGGACCATTAGTGCTGCAGACATTTTTCGATACCCTTCCCCAGATCTGTGCCTTGACACAATTCTGCCTCAGAGCGCTACAGAGAATTCTTTTGACCTCATTGTCTTTGCTTTTTGTCATGCACTGTCAACTGTGGGACCTTTTTATATAGACAGGTGCCTTTCCAAATCATGTCCAATCAATTACATTTACCACAGGTGGACTCCAAGTTGTAGAAACATCAAGGATGATCAATGGAAACAGGATGCACCAGAGCTCAATTTCAAGTCTCATGGCAATGGGTCTGAATACTTATGTAAATAATGTATTTTGAATACATTTGCAAAAAAATGTTTCGCTTTGTCATTATGGGATATTTTGTGCAGATTTTGAAATGTTTTATTTAATCCATTTTAAAAAGTGAAGTGGATGAATACTTTCCCAATGCATCATTCATTCATGTTTCATGAGGAATTTCTCTGTAGATGGACTTAAAGCTAAATCAAATGTTGCTCATAGTTCTTATTTTCATAAAAAAGCAAAAGTGTTGAATCCGATATTTAATCACAACCCTTGTATTAAGAATGCCATTGATTAGAAAATGTAAAAACCATGTTTTTCAAACTTCTGATATCAATATAAAGAGACAAAGCTTTATTTATTTCTAAATATCCTAGAAAGACTATAGGCACATTTGCATTTATTCACACTAAGTGATTTAGGATCACTTTCATCTTTCCTCAACTGTCTTTCCACCACAAAGTAAATGGCAAAACATTAGTTAGTGTTTTCTAAACTGATACAAACCCTGCAGTTGTCACACCCCCCCCTTCCCACCCATGATAAAGGAAAACGTACTCAACATGTCACAGACCCACCAGGACACTCGAACAACACTGGTGCTAAAACACTCCATTTTTGTGCTACAGGTCCAGAGTAAAGTAGATCAGTCAATGAGAACACATGTTCTTATTTCCTCTGGTACTGGAAGTAAACCCATCTCCCATGATCCATCCATCAACCACATCCAACTCTCAGAAACAACTGATGTCTTGACAGTGCCATCTCATTGATAAATCTACTATGATATTTCAGGTGGCCCGAAATGTAATGCGTTTCTTATAAGGACAGGCTAAATAGAAGATTGTCCTCAAATCGTCTCCCTTAACAGGAATTGGTCTGTACCCTGGTAAAGTGTGTGCACTATGCATAAGTGTGACTTAAACTCCCTTTCACACGTCTATGCATTATTTGTGCATTTGTTTTGTCCTCATAGGACACTAGCACTACTTCCACATTCTGGAAAATATAGGTGATCAACAATAAGTAGGTCACTGTTCTTCAATACATTACCTTGTTTTATGCCCATTAGATAGTGTCAAAAGAAACCAAATGTCTTGATTTCACAATCGCTTTACAATTCTCGCTCGAGACACACATCATAGCATTCATCCCAGTTAACTCAACCTATACAAACAACCATCTCATACGTCTTGTGAATATGTTAATATACTCCGAATAACACAACAAAAAAATACAGATTCTTGTTCGGGGGAGGGACGAGGAAAAGTGCCATTAATATACATTCAATTTACAGCAGAGCAAGTCTGGCTAGGCTGTTTCAACATCCCTCCCTTATAGTCCACACCCTCTCTAACCCTGGTGCCGTTGCCCTGCGATTGGCCCTCTGCAGTGTCCGTCACTGGCTTGGTCGGTTGGGGCGGTCCCTCCAGTAGTTGTTATAGGCCTCCTGGAACATGTTCTTGCAGCTGAGCTTGGCGTCGAGGCGGGAGCAGATGAGGAAGGAGCCGCCCATCTTGCGGTGGAGGGAGTAGGTCTCCTCGGGGGGCGGGGTGAGGCGCTGCTTCAGCATCACGGGGATCAGGTTGTGGATGCGCTCCGTGGTGCTCTGGGCCCCAAAGTTAAAGGGCTCCGTGGAGGCGAAGGCCTCGCCCAGGATCATCACCGCATCCACATGGGCGTTCTCCATGGACTGAGGGACGTGCAGAACATACTCAGTAATAACTAGAGTGTGTGTATATTTTTGAAATTAAGTTAAGTGTTCACTACTAAGTTTATGCCATAGATTAATGAAGGGCCTTCTCAATTCATTGTGACTAAATAAAATGGTAAACAGCATTATTGATGCGTGTGTTGAGAAAGAATGAAGTCACTCACCTTTGACTCATAACCTGTGAGGAACTTCATGTCTCTTGATCTCTTCAGAACCCCCTCTCTGTCTCCCTCTGCTGCGGACTTGATGAGCTGGTTAAAACAAGAAATAAAAGATGTCACACACGTAGAAGGAAATCATTATGGTCGGTTATGTTTTGTTGGGGGATATAGCCCAATAGCTCACCTCAATGTAGATGTCAGTGAAGTCTTCACTAAATCCTCTCGTTGCACCGAAATCTAACAACGCAACCTATGGATGAAACAGTAGCAATGTTTAGTTATTTGAAGCATTCAGCAAAATCGTGCTACTAGATGGGGGTTACTGTATAGACTTGACTCTACAGAAGACATGGTATTTACATTTAAAACAGAAAGGGCCTTTAGGAGGGTCATCAAAATCAGTGGACTCGAATGATGAAATTGATAAGAGTTAAAAGGCAGTCTCACCCTGTGTGTCTGCGGGTCGTAGAAGAAGTTGGACCAGTTGGGGTCAGTCTGCATGTATCTGAACTCAAACAGCTCCCTCAAACACAGCTTCAGGATATTCTCACAGATCTGACAGATAGAGAGAAATCTCATTTTTCATTCTGCAGTGTGGCCACCAAGGGGCAGTATTACACTGGTGTTTTGGTGTATGAGGCGACAGAGAGAGGAGGTTGTTGTGGTGGTGTTTGTCTTACATGTCAAAACAAGCTTGGCAAGAGAACACACACATTCCACAATATACTGTAGGTAAGTAGTAATCACCAGAATGGTGCAATTGTTTGGTTATTGAATAAAGTTGCAGCCTGCGCTGACCTCGTTCTTGAGTTCCTGGGAGAGTTGTTCAGCCTGGTCCAGAGGGAAGCCTGGGACCAGCTCTGTGGTGAGGACGGCGTTGCTGCTCAGCTCATCTATTACATCTGGCACGTAGAAGAACGGGTGGTCTTTCAGCAGCTCCCTGTACCAATCACATATATGCAACACTCGTCAGACACAGGAACTACAACATACAGCTCTGAAAACTACTGCTGGATAAGTCAGCAATTAGGACTAAACGGGAGTATATGTACATTGTTTGTGACAAAGATTCACGGGATCTTTAGTTTGCAAATCGCATTATAGTCCTACTATGTGAGTTTAACATATCACATAGTAGGACTACACAGATTTATCAGTGCAGTGTAGGGCTCCCGAGTGGCGCAGCGGTCTAAGGCACGGCATCTCTGTCCAAGAGGTGTCACTACAGTCCCTGGTTAGATTCCAGGCTGTATCACATCCGGACGTGATTGGGAGTGCCATAGGGTGGTGCACAATTGGCCCAGCGTCGTCAGGGTCTGGCCCGGGGTAGGACGTCATTGTAAATAAGAATCTGTTCTTATGACTTGCCTAGTTAAATAAAAGGTTAAATAAAAATAAATAAAATCAGTGAGTGTCCTCAACAACAACAGCTCATTGCATCGCCACAATCCCTCAAATAACCCTCCAGAGTCTACACTAACTCCATGTGCTTGGGCTGTAGAAATCACTGTTTAATGGGGAGGGTGAACCATGTACTGTATGACTATGCATAGAAGGGAGTGGTGTCACTGTCCACGGTCAAGGTGAAAAGCATGTCATCCACAGCTGGTGTGTACTGCATGTGTAACAGGAGCCCCCGCTTTGGACATATACCCTCACCCTGCCTGCCCGTCAACAGATCATGGAACGGGGACAGGGGACATGAGGAGAGGGCATGCGGAGGGAGTGCTTGTTGTCTCCTTGTATTATTTCTAGTATGTCTAAATTTAAAAGCTGGCTGCAAGCCAAAATGGTGCACCTTCATATCGAAACCTAATGCTCCCCAGAGGGCTAGAGCGGCTATTCTTAGCCCCTGAAGGCCAACTTCATCCAAAATATAGCAATTGTACCCCCTTCACTTTTCATTTCAGGGGCAGAGCAGTGACTTAAGTGTCTTTAAGAAGGAGCACAGCTTGTTGTTTTCATTACTCACTTGAATTTCTTGGCACATTTGGCCTCTCTTATGTAATCACATTCCAGCGCCAACTCTCTGCTCATCACCTCAATCAAATGCTCAGGGAAGAGACCTGTACAAAATGTAAACAGAGGGAGAGAGAGGGGGGGTTGATTATAATTTATCTTCCACGTAGAGGATGTGTGCTCCAATCATTCCTGGCTCAGTGGAAGCCCTGACTGATGGGAACGAGTCACCCTACCGAGGATCAATGATGGTCTCTCTCTCTGCTGTCTGTGACACTGCATGTGTGTGTGAGCAGGCTCGGAACAGGATAATAGTGTTTGCTTATAGGGAGGGGAGGCTGGAAAATCCCCATTATTGTGAGCCATGTCATACACGTGATTGGACTATGTTGTCATGCTATGTCAGTTGTGTATAGTATGAGCCCATAAATAACTCCTTTCAATCCCTCCAGGGGTCGTCACCTTCAGGCAGCGCATTGCTCATGGTGAGGAGGGTCATCAGGTTGTTGACGTCACTGTCGATGCTCTTAGCCACTCCGGGGTACTGCATGGGACAAACAGCATGATAAAACAACCATGTTTACCAGTTTGACATAAACCTGCCCTGACGTGAAGACAAAACACTGCCATGACATTGTATATGGGACATGCTAATGGAGCACTTAGCTCCCTTGTCTATATACAATTTGAGATAAACCTATACAGTTTATAACAACAAACATGCTTTCCATACTGTAGGTCTTTTGACTGGTGAACATGTGGGAAGAGCTTACTAATACAATTTAGATAAACAATACTGAGTTGACACGCAAGATTCCCATGTGCTTAAAAAGTTGAATACATAAAAAAAATAGACTTGTTTGTTTTCTTCTTGAAAAGACGAGCACTGCCTTAAATGCAGCCATGAGAACAGCAGAAAAGCGAATGCTGGTGGTCACTGCTGACAGTCAACATCGGTCATCTCTACACTGTGGACCTCTACAATGTGACTATGCAAGATACCTTTAATGAGGTTGTAAAAAGCCTCTACTGTGTGCGTTATTGTGACCTTGTACTATTAACTTCCTCACCATATTAGATAAGCATGCTCCGTTTAAAAATGCAGAACTAAGAACAGATACAGCCCTTGGTTCACTCCAGACCTGACTGCCAGCACAAAAACATCCTGTGGCGGACTGCAATAGCATCGAACAGTCCCCGCGATATGAAACTGTTCAGGGAAGTCAGGAACCAATACATGCAGTCAGTCAGGAAAGCTAAGGCCAGCTTCTTCAGGCAGAAGTTTGCATCCTGTAGCTCCAACTCCAAAAAGTTCTGGGACACTGTGAAGTCCATGGAGAACAAGAGCACCTCCTCCCAGCTGCCCACTGCACTGAGGCTAGGGAACACGGTCACCACCGACAAATCCATGATTATCAAAAACTTCAACAAGCATTTCTCAACGGCTGGCCATGCCTTCCGCCTGGCTACCCCTACCTCGGCCAACAGCTCCGGCCCCCCCGCAGCTCCTCGCCCAAGCCTCTCCAGGTTCTCCTTTACCCAAATCCAGATAGCAGATGTTCTGAAAGAGCTGCAAAACCTGGACCCGTATAAATCAGCTGGGCTTGACAATCTGTACCCTCCATTTCTGAAACTATCCGCCGCCATTGTCGCAACCCCTATTACCAGCCTGTTCAACCTCTTTCATATCGTCTGAGATCCCCAAGGATTGGAAAGCTGCCGCAGTCATCCCCCTCTTCAAAGGGGTAGACACCCTGGACCCAAACTGTTACAGACCTATATCCATTCTGCCCTGCCTATCTAAGGTCTTCGAAAGCCAAGTCAACAAACAGGTCACTGACCATCTCGAATCCCACCGTACCTTCTCCGCTATGCGATCTGGTTTCCGAGCCGGTCACGGGTGCACCACAGCCAAACTCAAGGTACTAAACGACATCATAACCGCCATCGATAAAAGACAGTACTGTGCAGCCGTCTTCATCGACCTTGCAAGGCTTTCGACTCTGTCAATCACCATATTCTTATCGGCAGACTCTGTAGCCTCGGTTTTTCGGATGACTGCCTTGCCTGGTTCACCAATTACTTTGCAGACAGAGTTCAGTGTGTCAAATCGGAGGGCATGCTGTCCGGTCCTCTGGCAGTCTCTATGGGGGTGCCACAGGGTTCAATTCTCGGGCCGACTCTTTTCTCTGTTTATATCAATGATGTTGCTCTTGCTGCGGGCGATTCCCTGATCCACCTCTACGCAGACACCACCATTCTATATACTTTCGGCCCGTCATTGGACACTGTGCTATCTAACCTCCAAACGAGCTTCAATGCCATACAACACTCCTTCCGTGGCCTCCAACTGCTCTTAAAAGCTAGTAAAACCAAATGCATGCTTTTCAACCGATCGCTGCCTGCACCCGTATGCCCGACTAGCATCACCACACTGGATGGTTCCGACCTTTAATATGTGGACACCTATAAGTACCGAGGTGTCTGGCTAGACTGCAAACTCTCCAATCGAAAATCAAATCAAGAGTCGGCTTTCTATTCCGCAACAAAGCCTCCTTCACTCACGCTGCCAAGCTTACCCTAGTAAAACTGACTATCCTAACGATTCTCGACTTCGGCGATGTCATCTACAAAATCGCTTCCAACACTCTACTCAGCAAACTGGATGCAGTTTATCACAGTGCCATCCGTTTTGTCACTAAAGCACCTTATACTACCCACCACTGCGACTTGTATGCTCTAGTCGGCTGGCCATCGCTACATATTCGTCGCCAGACCCACTGGCTCCAGGTCATCTACAAGGCCATGCTAGGTAAAGCTCTGCCTTATCTCAGTTCACTGGTCACGATGGCAACACCCATCCGTAGCACGCGCTCCAGCAGGTGTATCTCACTGATCATCCCTAAAGCCAACACCTCATTCGGCCACCTTTCGTTTCAGTACTCTGCTGCCTGTGACTGGAACGAATTGCAAAAATCGCTGAAGTTGGAGACTTTTATCTCCCTCACCAACTTCAAACATCAGCTATCTGAGCAGCTAATCGATCGCTGCAGCTGTACATAATCTATTGGTAAATAGTCCACCCATTTTCACCTACCTCACATCCCCACAGTTTATTTATTTACTTTTCTGCTCTTTTGCACACCAATATCTCTACCTGTACATGATCATCTGATCATTTATCACTCCAGTGTTAAACTGCAAAAATGTATTTATTCGCCTATCTCCTCATGCCTTTTGCACACATTGTATATAGACTCCCCTTTTTTTCTACTGTGTTATTGACTTGTTAATTGTTTACTCCATGTGTAACTCTGTGTTGTCTGTTCACACTGCTATGCTTTATCTTGGCCAGGTCACAGTTGCAAATGAGAACTTGTTCTCAACTAGCCTACCTGGTTAAATAAAGATGAAATAAAAAAATAAAAAACAGGGGATTATTTAGGAGGGTGCAACGTTACATTTCCATCTGAACGTTCTGTATTGTTTCTAAAAGATAGTCTGTCATATAGAGTAGGGAATCATGTCCGCTCAGCTCTATTCCTTACATTTCTATCTGTAGCTCCAGAAGAAGCAGCAGCAGGTTTCTCTATCTCACCTGGATCTTCATGGCCACCTCCTTGCCGTTCTTCATTTTAGCCAGATGGACCTGTCCAATGGAGGCCGCAGCAAACGGCCGCTCCTCAAACGACTCTAGCTTGTCCCTCCAGTTAGGGCCCAGGTCGTTGTTGATGGACTTCTGCAGGGACAGGAACACAACCACACATAAACCAATGGCAGCTCCCTCAACAGTGTGTCTGTCACGGAGATGGGAGTTAGTCTTCAGTTATGGACCCTCATTAATTGACTGGGGTTCAACAGATCTGATCGTAATCTGTTTTTCACTTGTCTTACTGACTGACTAATGATTCAGAGAGCTGCGTGATACTCATTTTCCAGTACCTCTTTCTAGCAAGAGGCTAAAGGACTAGTCAGGGGGGGGGGGCTTAAGAGCAGGTTATTAAAGGTGAAACCTTACCGTCATCTGTTTGATGGGCATGAAGTCTGCACTCTGTCTCACACGCTCAAAGATCTTGGCCAGCTGGGGGTTGATGAAGGCATCATCTGAAGGAGACGGACAGAGATCAAAGTGAATGACTGATCAAATATCTTGGCCAGCTGGGGGTTGATGAAGCATCATCTGAAGGAGACGGACAGAGGACAGAGATCAAAGTGAATGACTGATCAAATATCTTGGCCAGCTGGGGGTTGATGAAGGCATCATCTGAAGGAGACGGACAGAGATCAAAGTGAATGACTGATCAAATATCTTGGCCAGCTGGGGGTTGATGAAGCATCATCTGAAGGAGACGGACAGAGGACAGAGATCAAAGTGAATGACTGATCAATGATCTTGGCCAGCTGGGGGTTGATGAAGCATCATCTGAAGGAGACGGACAGAGGACAGAGATCAAAGTGAATGACTGATCAAAGATCTTGGCCTGCTGGGGGTTGATGAAGCATCATCTGAAGGAGACGGACAGAGGACAGAGATCAAAGTGAATGACTGATCAAAGTGAATGACTGATCAAAGATCTTGGCCAGCTGGGGGTTGATGAAGGCATCATCTGAAGGAGACGGACAGAGGACAGAGGACAGAGATCAAAGTGAATGACTGATCAAAGTGAATGACTGATCAAAGATCTTGGCCAGCTGGGGGTTGATGAAGGCATCATCTGAAGGAGACGGACAGAGGACAGAGATCAAAGTGAATGACTGATCAAAGCAGAGTCAGCCTGACATCCAACAGTCAGAACAAAACATGAGACAAGCCATGTTGTTCCTGTCTGTCAACCTGTTCATTACACTATGCACCAATACAGGACATGAAATCACAGGTCTTAATCGCAGTATCCTGTTCAGTTCAACTCCAACACGTTGAGTAATAAATGAACAATCACAGGTCTAGAAATAATCTTTAAACCCTTGGTGCCCCTGGGTCTTGATCACAGTTCAATCACAGAGATGAAGTCCTCGCCAGTGTTCACTAAACGTCTCTGGGAGGCCAACACATTTGGCACAGCAACAATCTTCACATAGCTTTAGCTGGCAGTGCCTTAAAACGGTCCCTCAAATGTATTATAGCAACAACGATGACTTTGCATATTAACCAAAACAACGTGGTGGGAGCTGGGTTGCAGAGCATTGTGGGAAAGACCTATAACCGGGTCACCATTCCGACAACAAGTAGAAAAGGGCAGCAGAGGAGAATGGCACCTCAAACAGATGAAATAGAACCCAAAACACAGTGGTCAGAGGGGATCTGAGGTCTTTGCTTTCTGACACGAATGGGGTAGATACTCCTGCCAGACCCGGCTGATTGGGAGTGAGGGCGACTTTAGTATTTAGTTAAGCAGAACACATTTAAGCGTCGGCTGCACTTAATAAATGGAGGGATCAACTGAAGTAATAGTGATTTGACCTTTGTCTTACTGTAAATTACAGTGATTATCATCATGTGTGTTTGTCCTAACTTGTAGGAGGACTGCTGAACAGACACGTTTTTCTGTTATGGTTAGACAGCCATTGATATATGCAACAACCTTCCTAGAATACCAAGCCAGTTTGAAAACCAGTTTTATCTGAAATCATTCAACACGTTTTAGAACAAAGGACATTAGCCTAGACACTATCAGTTTACATAGGGAAATATCAGAGGACGGTCACTTCAAACTCAAAAGGTCGCAGTTCTGACATAGTTGGTGGCTTATTTTTAGCCCTGGCAATGCCTTGGCTGTTGCTGTCCATCAATAGTACATTTGGTACGTGTCACACAACTGACATGGGAATGGCGAGAGAATGCCATTTACTTAACCTTTATTTAACCAGGCGAGTCAGTTAAGAACAAATTCTTATTGACAATGACGGCATTAGGAACAGTGGGTTAAACTGCCTTGTTCAGGGGCAGAACGACAGATTTTGACCTCCTCAGTTTGGGGATTCGATCCAGCAACCTTTCGGCTACTGACCCAACACTCTAACCACTAGGCTACCTTCCGCCCCCATTGCCCTGTGCATTGAGTTGCATTAATCTTATGCTGGGTCTGTGACACTGTTTACCAACTAGCTGGAGCAGTTAGAAACCCTTTCTCCCCTATATCCTACACAATACAATGCTCAGGATTTGTGATCATCTCCATGGTGACCTATAGGCAGGCTTGGCTGGATAGCGACTACTCAAATTAGGGGCTCGAGGGGTAAGCTTCCCTCTAAAGCTGTACCTGCGTGCCAAATTTAGAGCACTAATCTGACTCTGCGCCAGGCAGCGCTATGAGAGAGGTAACCGCTTTGCGTGCCAACACTCAGAAGTGCGGGCAAGGCTGTGTGCAGGGGGCAATCTATTTTTAAAATCAGAACCCCACTCACATTCCCAAAAACAAACAACCCAGCCCAAATAGACAAGCAGACAAGTTGGCAAGCTAGGAGGCCATTAAAAAGTCAATGTCAAGGGCAACACAGCAGGGTCCAGCCAGGCTAAAATAAGTGTTGTGTGTTGTTGTGATCTGACCGGAGGTGTGATGAACTGGGAGATGCATGAATAGATAGATGCCAGTGAGGTGGGAGAGGCCAGAAATAACTCTGATCTACAGAGGCTGGAGGGAGGCCCAGTAGAGGTTATGAAGATGACTCATGAGTGCCGTGACACTAGGGATAAGGGTGATGAAGCCTGCCACGCTGCAGCACAGTAGACACAGCTGAAGAGGGCAGTAAACAGAGGGAATGGCCCAGACACAAATAAAACACACAGGATCAAGGTTTGCCAGTAGTCACCTTGAATGCTGAGCATCTGGCCCAGTTTGAGTGCGGCTCCGCGGACCTTGCACAGCGTCCTGACGATCCGCTCTGCGTTAGCCTCTGATAGGAACGGACTGGAGTCCAGAACGGCCTTCTTGTCAGCTGAGGGGAGAAATAACAGTCAGCTCTATGCTAAACTCCAAGGTTGGAGTGGAAAATGTAGTTGTAGTAATTATCCTGCTGAGAGGCAAACTAATGTTGAATCTCATGGGTTTTGTGGATAGATAGTGCAGGTCTGGCTTAAGGTAGATAATGCTTTCATAAATAGCATCTAACGGCAACACTTTACTCAAACCAGTAGTGATTCCTGACTGAGGAGAAGGCCTAATGTGGTGAGAGAAGTGTCACTTCCACACTATTGATACTCTCTCAAGACATGGTAGAGAACACCAGCGCTCTTCCTGACACCCTGTCCAGAGCACCCCATTCCCATCTATCAGAGAGACAACTAAAACGTGTTGACTTGAAGACTGCCGAGACGTGAATTGTGAATTTCTTTCCTGACAGTACTGTACAGTTTGTTTCGTCCATATTCTGTTATTGTATCAGCTTGTACGATACAACATAAATAATCACTATAGAAAACTGGGCATTTTCATAAACCAACAGACTTGATTAAAAGCAGGCTAAAAAAAGATCTCTTCCTGTCCTAGGCAGCGTTTAGTGTAGCAGAACCAATCTGTCTGGTTTGAAGCCCCCAGATGCCCTCAAGCAGGGAGAGAGAGAGGCATGCCTGCCAGGCAGCCCAGGTGGAGTGAGGGGGAGAATGTGTGTCAGTGGGCCACACTGTGACATCAACAGCAGGAGCAGTGCGTATTAAGGCTTTATGAGCAGAAGGAGAATTTAAAAAAGGACTCACTTCAGGCACACTGCTGCTACTCTGTCTGCTGCTACTCTGTTTGCTCCCCCCCAGAGCGCTCTTCATTAGCAGAACTTTAGAGAGCAGTGCACTGGATGAATAAAGAATAGACTAAAGTCCCCCACCGTAGATCAAGATTTTTTTGTCTTATGCGCTCTGATGACAAACTGTACTCCACCACTACATACTCGCTCTGTATTGTGCAGAAATGATTCTCATTATAGAATGAATGTGTGCTTGAATACCATATCTATGACTTATCAAGTTTGACTCATCAATCGGGATGATTTCTGATTAATCCAAGGGGTTAAGGTTAATCTCAATTTAAAGCCCTAGATTCAATGTACTGTATCTCTTCCTGGGTTTTAAAGGAGACAATGAGCACAGTTACATGCACACAATAATATGACTATTGTTGATAGTCAGACTAATATGATAGTATGTTTAAAACGTTTACATGCTTTGCAAGAAGAACGATTTCCCTAATAATCCTCTTTACACGGACACATCTGAAATCCGGCTACCTGACAAGACTTTTGATAAATGCAGAAAATTGCCAAACCATGTGATTTTTTTTTGGCGAAGCCTATTTGATTTGGAGTTTGGACATATAAAGTTTGCATGGGGAAAACTATTGATGCGTACTTTTAGTTTTTCCAAACTAATTTCACTCGCGCAAAAGAGGGAGGCAGGCGGTACCGGTGCTGACACATGGGCAGATCAAATACACCACTGGAACACCCATTAAGTGGTTTACATGTCCCAATAATTCAAAAGAAAAACCAGGTGTTGTAATCGGCGTATGCTTACTTCGATTATGACCTCACGCCGATTAGGATAAGCAGAGTAAGGTGTTTCTGTGACTATTACATAGTCTGCCTACCGCCATAATAAGTTTAATATCAAATTATTAGTGTGCATGTAAATACACTCAATGAATACATTTATATGCACAGTAATAATTCAACAGTAAAACAGAGTATGGCGGTAGGCAGACTATGTAATAAGCAGAGTAAGGTGTTTCTATGACTATCTTAAAATCGGCAGAAGGTCAACATTGAAGTAAGAATACGCCCATTTAAAACACCGGGTATTCTGAGCAATCTTTCAAATGATTAGGACATGTAAACACCCTAGTCGCCGTTTCAGCGGTGGATTTGATCTGGGCATGTGCCAGCACCAGCAAGCCTCCCTCTAGCGTGAGGAGTTCAGAACAACAGAATGTATGTGTTTTAGAAGTCGTTTTCACACACACATTGAAATCAGAATCAAACATTGCTTCCCAAAAATAAAATGGTCGCTGTGGTAGAACGTTTATTTTGATTGGTGATTTTCTGTCTTTATCATAGTAACATCAGGTAGCCGGATTTCAGACGCGTCCATGTAAAAAAAGGATTATTAGGGAAATCATTCTTCTTGCAAAGCATTATATTAATCTGATTATTCACAATAAAATTGCATTATTGTGTGCATATAACCGTACTAATTGGCTCTGTGAATGGTTCTATAATGTCCATCTCCCCTGCACTAGATTAGACTGCTAAACCACCACTTATTTTTTGTAATCGCGAAGACCGCACTCATCAACGGAGCCCTACTACAGTAGAGTCTAAGAACTATAGCCTAGTGTGTTAACTACAATTAATTATGATAGGAATTATGATGCCTCTGCATATCTGTATAGGTGACATATGTCCAATGCATGCAAATTAAATAGGTTACAATGTAATTATTAGATTAATTAAATCATGTCAGACATGTCGAAGGTGCATTGCCTGCATGTTACTGCTGGGTAAGTGTCTAGTACGTGAGTGTGCATGCTTGTACACGTAATGTGAAACATAAGCCTGTCTCCAGTTACCATAGAAATCAGTTTATGTTAAACAGTTACCGTTTTCCTCACTTGGCCTCATACTCTTCTTGGCTACCTCAGCCAGCGCTCCAAAGCCCAGCCCTACAGCAAGACCTGTGGACACAACCCACAGTGTTAACAATCACACAACAATCCATCCTGAGATAACATGATGTTAAGATCTGGGTTATTCAGTAGGGTACAATGTACGGAACGTTCAGATAGAAATAGTTTGTGTAGAAGAGACATGGTTCTCTGTCATGTAGCGTAAGGAATCATATCAGCTTTATATACGTAGGGTGTCCAATCAAAATGCTTCTTTTGACAGATGGGTAAAATCATGTTAAATGTGCATTCAGAAAGTATTCAGACCCCTTCCCTTTTTATTCTAAAATGGAATAAATACATTTTTTTTTAAATGGCAATCTACACACATTACCTCAATGAAGAAGCGAAAAAAGGTTGACATTTTTGCACATTTAAAATTAAAAACAGTAATACCTTATTTACATAAGTATTCAGACCCTTTGCTATGAAACTCGAAATTGTGCTGAGGTGCATGCTGCTTCCATTGATCATCCTTGAGGTGCTTCTACATCTTGGGAGTCCAAGTGTGGTAAATTCAATTGATTGGACATGATTTGTAAAGGCACCTGTCTATAGAAGGTCCCACAGTTGACAGTGAATGTCAGAGCAAAAACCAAGTCATGAGGTCGAAAGAATTGTCCGTAGAGAAAAGTAGAGAGAGATCCTTGATGAAAACCTGCTCCAGGGTGCTCAGGAACTCAGACTGGCTCACCTTCCAACAGGACAACGACCCTAAGCACACAGCCAAGACAACGCAGGAGTGGTTTCCGGACAAGTCTCTGAATGTCCTTTCGTGGCCCAGCCAGAACCAGGAATTGAACCAGATCTAACATCTTTGGAGAGACCTGAAAATAGCCGTGCAGCGACTCCCTATCCAACCTGACAAGAGCTTGAGAGGATCTGCACAAAGGAATGATAGAAACTCCCCAAATACAGGAGTGCCAAGTTTGTAGAGTCATACTCAAGAAGACTAGAGGCTGTAATCTCTGCCAAAGGTGCTTCAACAAAGTACTGAATAAAAGTGTCTAAATACTTAGGTAAATGTGATATTTCATTTTTAATACATTTGCAAAAATGTCTAAAAACCTGTTTTTGCTTTGTCATTATGGGGTATTGTGTGTAGATTGATGAGGGGTCAAAAAATGTTGAACTCATCTTCTCGAATCCGAAGGACATAAAACAATAGAGGAAAGACAGATATCGAGTTTGAGACATGGCATTAATTCCAATTCTTTTTCGAAGATTTCTAGCAAAAACAAGAGTATCTGTGAAATGTCGATGGAACACTGAGCGTATACCAAGCTTTTAACATGTAATACAACTCGTTTCATGGAAATCTTGCGACCTGCGGAAACAACTTTGAAGACGACGACCACAAAATGCATAATCCTCAAAAGCTGTCACGAGAAACCTGCACCGCTATGTCAAAAGAGCCCGGTGCTTATTATTGGATGTATTAGGTTAATTAGGTTATGAAATCTGACTTTTAGGATATAATGTTAATGATATGTTAGAGAAAGACCCCACTGAACGATTCAGAACATTTACAATCATATGTCTTGGTAAAATGTATTTAATAACATAAGGAAGTGAAATTTCATCACCAAAGAGCATTTTCGGCCACTCTGGGCAGAGTGGGTAGACACCCAACTATACGTTATTTCTGTCTACAACATTAAGGCAAACCAGCTTTTGATATGTACATTTTTATGTACGTTGATATGTACTTATTTTCCATATTGTACAGAACATCCCAGGTACACCTATAAATTGCTTCCCACAGCCTTTTGCTTCCCCATGATACATCAGTCAGGTCAAATCAGTTCCTGGTAGCTCATGGGACATACACTTATGCCACTCTAGTCTATTTAAGACACTGATGGAGTTCAGTTCAGACTTTCAGTTACATACATATGTTATCTTAAGAAATTAACAGAAGTTTAGTATAAATAAACATGTAGAAGGTATTTTTGGTGTCGGTGATTATTTTACCTTTTTTTTTATAACAATCATCTATTAAATAATCACCCCTTTTCCTCTTTGGATAGATAGCACATCTAAAATCAAATCACAACAGCTAACTAACAGTGAAATGCTTACTTACAGGCCCCTCATCAACAATGCAGAGAGAAAGAAAAGAGAAGTAATAGAAAAGTAATAATAAAAGTAATAATGAATACATAACGAGAAACGATAACTTGGCTATAAGCATTGTGTACCAGTACCGAGTCGATGGGCATGAACAAACAAAATCCCTTTGTGATTCATTCTGGCATAGTTCTCTACTTTCTAGTCAATAAGCAAGTAGGAAAGTGGGCACAGAAAAATAATGTGTCACAGTGCTGAGAATATGGGGGGCATCCATATCTACAGCACAGAATGAAGATCACAGCTCACTGGCTCATTCCACGGCATTTAAATGTTCATCAATAGTGCTGAGTTCAGAACATTTTATACCACAACTCACATGGCACAGAAACAAGCTTGGGCACAGGCCAGGCAGTTCAGCCTTCCTACACTACACTAGTATGTTATATAACTCCACAGGGAAGTAATACTTCCATAAGAAATCATTGTGCACAAACCAGCTGAGGACTCTGTTAATGCTGTTAAGTTAAATGTGGTGGACGAGCGTGCACCATTTGAACCAGTGACCTTTGATAGATATCCGAAACAAGTCCAGTCTTGTCCCCTTCAGCCAGCCGTACCTGTGCTCCCAAACACCACTGTGTGTAGTGTGTAATCTTGTCAATGATTGAGTAGCACTTCCTTCACTGGAGAGATCCCCAAGGGTTGTTGACAGGACACACACACACACACTATCAATTGTGTGTATATATATATACACAATTGATAGTGTGTGTGTATGTGTGTATATATATATATACACACACACACTAATCAAATCTGGCTTCAGATATTTATTCTCTGAAATATGTTCAGCAACAGATTTCTTCACAAACGTTATGTTGTCCTCTAAATAAATCGAAGCAACACATTTAGGAAGCTTCACCATGATATTAGGATATCTTGTTTACACCCATAGACCCCCTCAGGATTGCTCCTTTCTTGGTAAACTGCATCCAATCATAGCTTCCTGAGCAGTAGCTGACTAATTCCTTCTGTCAGTCAAGTCAAAGAATCCTGCAGAAGTTCAAAGGGGTGACACTGAGTTGTGCCATCAGCTCCTGACACTGTCATACCTCAAAGCTGCAGGCTCACCCTGATCACCTTACAGAAATAGATCACCTTACAGAAATAGAGAGTTTTGTTTATAGCGAAAAATAGATGGCGTGTTTAGGACATGACAACAACAGCGGAGCCTGGGGGTTCATAAAAAGACAACTGGTCAGACAACTTCTGAACATCCTGCTAACTTCAGCGGTAAGACGACAATCTCTCCATGGAACCATCCATGTGTGGTGTTTCCTGAAGCATCATGAGTACATGTCAAAGGGAACTGAAACTCAGAGAGCATGGTGTTAATTTATGTATCCATAATCCAACCCACAATAACAACCAGGAGAGAACAGAACAGGAAACCTGCATGGCTTGGTGTTCTCTCACATTGGTACACCAACTAACAGACATCAGGAACTGGATAGCCTGTCAGCAACTCTATCTCAACGCGTGACCAGTTGGATGGTCAGTCCTCAGGGAACAGTATAGCACTTTTCCCCTGGAGGAGTGGGCCCTGGGCTCGGTTGCCAGCCTACCAGGTATCCCCCTGAGCCATGATGGGGAGGGAGAGCAGACCAATAAGGCTCCAGAGTGCTGGACTGACAGGTGTCCGTCTATCGAGACCCACATCACTCAAATGCCCCCAAACCCGGCAACCCTGATTTCCAGCTGTAAGTCGCTCTGGATAAGAGCGTCTGCTAAATGACTTAAATGTAAATGTAAATGAATGATGCAGTGATCCGTCAGCAAATCCCTCTCCGAGACCCGCCCCGCCCCCCCAACCTCCCATGATGCTTGTGGTAGTGCGGTGCCCTGACAGAGAGAGAATGCCGGAGCTGGCACTGTAATGTATACAGAATGTGCCAGGGCCATGTATGGACCGAGAGTAAACAGTTGCACCTAAGTGGATTTCCTCTCACTTGTGTATCGGCTCGCTGCGTGGATCTGATAACCACCCAAACAGCCACAAAATGTGCAGCATGCTGGCAGAGAGATGGATGACCCAGGCCGGGGCAGGCCAGGGCCGGCTGTCAGTCCAGATCCCAGAGATCAGCTGTACCCAGGCCAGGATATCAACTAGAGATGCTGCTCACATTAATCCCGCTACCTCCCTTTATCATAACATGAGCTCTGACTCATTCAGCCTCTGCTGCCTACATTTGTAGTGCTCTGTCCTCCTCCTGTTCAGTCACAGACCAAGGTGATGTGGTGGGACGCTCAGATATCATAGTGCTTACATGACAGACAGCTTGTTGCATCCCATCTACAGCTGTAGTAGATAGAATACTGTACACACAAACAGCATATATTTATACTCCGGACTCCAACATTGCTCATCCTAATATTTCTTCATCCCATTCTTTGACTTTTGAATTTGTGTGTATTATTGTGTACTGTTAGATATTACTGCATTGTTTGAGCTAGGAACACAATAATTGTGCTACATCCTATCCATCTGGGGCATCAGGGTAGCCTGCTGGTTAGAGCATTGGACTAGTAACCGGAAGGTTGCAAGTTCAAATCCCCGAGCTGACAAGGTACAAATCTGTCGTTCTGCCCCTGAACATGCAGTTAACCCACTGTTCCTAAGTCTTACCTGACTTGCCTAGTTAAATAAAAGGTAAACAAAAAAATCTACAGGTAGCCAAATAAAACTGCCTTTGATGACATAAAACACTGCTAAAACCATGAAAATAAATACATCATTCACACTGAGAAAAAACAGGAGCTTTCAGCTAGTATAGTTCAGGTCAGATTGATAACAGTAAAGGTGTCTCTCTGAAGAGGCAGAAGCTAACTGGCACTAGCAGACCAGTTAAGAACTCGCTAATCTGCAGTCTGCTTTGCAGGTCTATTACTGGTCAATGTGCAGATTAACCTCCAAGCCTCAATCTGTCCCTTTGGCTGTCAAGGGAAGAGGACAGGTCTCAGAGAACTCTCTAACAACTTTGACACCGACAACTGCTCACACTGTAGTCACAACACTCTAGACAACTAACCTTCACATCACCTAGCTCTGTCCAGCCACCCTAGAATTCTGGAAAGAAACCATACAAACTATCCACCCTCTTGGGTCACCGCATTCAAATCTCCCTGTCCCTCTGCCTTCTTGGAGAGCTCTAATCATCGTCCATCCCCCCTTAACGACGCAAGAGGATTCAAAAATACATGCTCTAATTGTAAATATTGACACTGGTTACAGCAATGATGGTCACTAAATGTTTTTGGGTACCAGAGAAGGTTTGGCATGTGTTGATCAGTTGTACAATACTTTTTCTTTAATGTGATGTTTGGATGAAATGAAAAGGGGGATAAAAGGTGAGCTCAAGCAAGAAACAAAGATGAAATAAAGCACTATTTCTGTCACTATGCTGATGTCACCAAATCAATATTCCCAAGTTAGGAGGATCAAGTTCTTAACACTCACAACAATGTAGTCAACAGCAACATGTTACTGATCCAATAAAATGTTCAGTACCTTCCCCTCCTGAAAATAACAACATAATACACTTGACATTTGTAAGAGCACAAACCAAAAGCTTACCTCCAAAATTGGCCAGTCTTCCTAACCGTGTCACGGGTACCTTTCTCTCTCGTGCCCTCTCACTGAGCTAAAACAGAGACAGAACAACACAATTGTAGACAAGATACACACTCAACACATCTCAGAGTCACAGGTAACAGTGAGATGAGGTGTAGATGTACCATTTGTTTGTGTGGTTTCTCGTTCCTCTTGGCCTCCCTGGCCTTCTCCATGTCCTCGGCCGTGAGGCCCCCAACCCCCGAGCGGTCCTGGTGATAGGAGCGGTAGACGCTATAGGATCGGTAGGAACGGATTTGTCCTGAGAACTGGCTGCTGGGGTCCTTGTAGCCATCAAAGAGCTTGGATTTGACTGAGACCTGGCCATTGTATGTCCCGCTGGTCCCTCCGTCTGCGCTCTCTGTCCTCTCCGATGAGAAGCCCCCCTCATCCCGGAACCCTGACCCCACGTGTTCCCCTCTGTCCATGTTGCTTCCTTCTGCTCCAGAGAAGTCATACTTGCTGTCCATGTCTGCTGGGAAGTCATCAGACGCACTCTGCTGCTGCTGCCCACCAAACTCCTTAAACAGATACACAGAAGTGAAAGGGGTCAATGAGGAGCTTGGTGTGGTTTCACTGGTATGGATAGGGCCAGAGATTTTCTTGACCGGGAAAGACTCAGCCCAAGATATTTTCAGGTCATCTGATAAAAATTCAAATGAATAAATGTATAAATCTGATCTCAAGTCAAACTGTATTTACATCCCAGCATGCTTTACTTTGTGGGGGTTTAGTTCTCCATTGTACTATTCCAATCAAATAACTCAGCCATGATAATATTCCAAAACTCTATGAATCAACCTTTTGTTGCGCTTACTCTAAATTAGACTAGGCACAAAAGAAGGATAGGAAGCTATTTGACACTGAAGCTCTGTCATCCATTTTAGATCTGGCTACTGGAGGTATTGTCTGACAATGAAAAATACAGAATCTCTGTAACAATCACGGTTCTCCACTACCCCCATTCATCTCCTGCTGTGCCCACCTGCATCTTCTGCATGGCTACTCCCATGCTCTGGGCCATGGCCTGGGCTCCTCCATTACGCAGGGTGTTGGCCTGAGTCTCCATGATGGCCTGGCTCAGCTTGGTCAAGCCACGCATCACCAACATCATGTCGCCTGCCATGATGGTCTCCCTCACACCTAGAACAGAGACGTGGAAGGATTACATGAAAGGGGGTTACATAAAGCTGACAGTATGTACATACATGCAACAGTCTGAGGCTAGATGGTCTGAAAGTAGTCGTGCTGAAAAGTCTTCTTGTAGAATCTAAGACAAACCTTCATAACAGTAAATGTCAATTCAATAGTGATTATAACAGCGTGACAAAGGGAAATGACATTAATCATACTGGTGGAATGAAAATCGTGTACGGTCACCAATGGCCTATCGGAGGACGTGAAAGTCACACCACTACAGGCCATTGGCTGAGGTTTAAGTCTCACATGCTAATAGCCAGCTATCAGGTCAGCACTGCTGTCAGTCAACAACTAGAGAGTGCCTGGTCGGGCAGGCAGCAAAACACAGCTGTTATCAACGCTCATCACAGCCAAGACAACCTCGCAAAGGTTAAACATGTTTTCACTCAAGGGAACAAACATTTAGGTAACGACTTCCAACGCCAGGGCTACACCGGGAATAATAGGTGTTACGTTACAACAAACATGAGCATGTTTCAGCTTTACAATAAGATTATCTGGAAGGAAACAAGAAGGCTTCGCATGGAAAGTACCCTTGTCTGGCTGGCTCTTAGTGCCGGACCATATTATTCATTATTTTGAGCTATATTGTAGAGTCATATATCGTCCAGCAGTGAGTGAAATAGAGAAAGGCCACTGAAAAGTATAATATCTGGCCTTTTCAAATCTCATTGCTGTAAATTACAAAACTGGGCTGACCTTAAAGGTCGGACACTGCAATCTATCTCAATATAATTTCTGGGTAACAATTCGGTACCTTAACTTTCTGTGATTGAAAATCAAATTAAATGATGGTTGGTTGACACAGCAGAAATAAGTATTCAATGTTTATGTATTCTTATTGGTTGGTTGAAGTTACAGTGCATTCGGAAAGTATTCAGCCCCTTTCACTTTTTCCACATTTTGTTACGTTACAGCCTTATTTTAAAATGGATTCAAAAATAATAATAATAAATTCCCAATCTACAATACCCCATAATGACAAAGCAAAAACAGGGTGATAAACATTTTTGCAAATGTACATAAAAAAAAAAAATGCCTTATTTACATAAGTATTCAGACCCTTTGCTATGAAGCTCGA
Organism: Oncorhynchus gorbuscha; assembly: GCF_021184085.1. Classification (NCBI taxonomy): domain Eukaryota; kingdom Metazoa; phylum Chordata; class Actinopteri; order Salmoniformes; family Salmonidae; genus Oncorhynchus; species Oncorhynchus gorbuscha. Next base: position 26,291,723 of record NC_060184.1, on the reverse strand, counting down.
AAGAGCTCAGGTGCATCCGGTTTCCATTGATCATCCTTCTACAACTTGATTGGCGTCCACTTGTAGTAAATTCAATTGATTGGACATGATTTGGAAAGGCACACAGCTGTCTGTAGAAGGTCCCACAGTTGACAGTGCATGTCAATGCAAAAACCAAGCCATGAGGTCGAAGGAATTTTGCATAGCGCTCAGAGACGGGATTGTGTTGAGGCACAGATCTGGGGAAGGGTACCAACATTTCTTTGCAGTATTGAAGGTACAAGAACACAGTGGCCTCAATCATTCTTAAATGGAAGAAGTTTTGAACCACCAAGACTCTCTAGAGCTGGCAGCGCGACCAAACTAAGCCATCAAGAGAGGAGAGCCTTGGTCAGGGACAATACCAAGAACCCAATGGTCACACTGACAAGCACTCCAGAGTTCCTCTGTGGAGATGGGAGAACCTTCCAGAAGGACAACCATCTCTGCAGCACTCCACCAATCAGGCTTTTATGGTAGAGCGGCCAGACGGAAGCCGCTCCTCAGTAAAAAGCACGACCAAAAGAGCACCTAAAGGACTCTCATACCATGAGAAACAAGATTATCTGGTCTGATTAAAACAAGCTTCAACAATTTGGCCTGAATTCCAAGCGTCATGTCTGAAGGAAACCAGTCACTGCTCATCACCTAGCCAATACCATCCCTACAGTGAAGCATGGTGGTGGCAGCATCATGCTGTGGGGATGTTTTTCAGCAGCAGGGACCGGGAGACCAGTCATGATCGAGGGAAAGATGAACGGCGCAAAGTACAGAGAGATACTTGATGAAAATCTTTTCCAAAGCACTTAGGATCTCAGACTGGTTCACCTTCCAACAGGACAACGACCCTAAGCACACAGCCAAGACAATGCAGGAGTGGCTTCGGGACAAGTCTCTGAATGTCCTTGAGTGGCCCAGCCAGAGCTCGGATTTGAACCTGACCTGAAAATAACTGTGCAGCGACGCTTCCCATCCAACCTGACAGAGCTTGAGGGGATCTGCAGAGAAGAAATGGGAGAAACTCCCCTAATACAGGTGTGCCAAGCTGTGTAAAGGGTTTGAATAATTATGTAAATGTAATATTTCAGTAAATTTTGTATACATTTGCAAACATTTCTAAAAAGCAGTTTTTGTTTTTACATTATGTAGGTAGTGTGTGTGTAGACTGCTCAGGAAAACAAAACAATTTAATCAATTTTAGAATAAGGCTGTAACGTAACAAAATGTGAAAAAAGTTAAAGGGTCTGGATAATTTCCGAATGCACCGTATCATTAACATATTATGCAATTGGTCATGCTTTCTGATTGGCAGAGATCGTGAATGTAAACTCTTCCCAGTCCGATTTTGACATGCAAGCTAGGTCACGCTCCGAAATACTGTTCACTACTTTCATATTTAAAATGTGTACGAGTTCACTATCTACACGTCCTGATGTGTGCGCGCACACACAGATTTTACATCTGGAAACAAGGTCACCACCATAACTTGGCCTCATTCATTTGGCAACAGAGTATCTACTGCTCACGAGCCAGACAGACTTCCCCTGTACTCAAAAATCACAAAAACCACCCATTAGAGGTCGACCGATTATGATTTTTCAACGCCGATACAGATTTTTGGAGGACCAAAAAAAGCTGATACAGATTTTATTTTAAATCAGACGATTTTTATATATACAGTTGAAGTCGGACGTTCACATACACTTAGATCTTAGATTGGAGTCATTAAAACTCGTTTTTAAACCGCTCCACAAATGTCTTGTTAACAATCTACAGGTTTTGGTAAGTCGGTTAGGACATCTACTTTGTGCATGACAAGTAATTTTCCCAACAATTATTTAGAGACTGGATCACAATTCCTGTGGGTCAGAAGTTTACATACATTAAGTTGACTGTACCATTAAACAGCTTGGAAAATTCCAGAAAATTGTGTGACTTCAGGCTCATTTTCATCATTTATCAGAAGCTTGAGTCAATTGGAGGTGTACCTGTGGATGCATTTCAAGGCCCATCTTCAAACTCAGTGCATCTTTGCTTGACATCATGGTAGAATCTAAAGAAATCAGCCAAGACCTCAGAAAAAAACTGTAGACCTCCCCAAGTCTGGATCATCCTTGGGAGCAACTTCCAAACGCCTGAAGGTACCGCGTTCATCTGTACAAACAGTAGTACGCAAGTATAAACACCATGGGACCACGCTGCAGTCATACCACTCAGGAAGGAGACGTGTTCTGTCTCCTAGAGATGAACATATTTCGTTGCGAAAAGTGCAAATCAATCCAAGAACAACAGTAAAGGACCTTGTGAAGATGCTGAAGGAAACAAGTAGAAAAGTATCTATATCCACAGTAAAACGAGTCCTATATCGACATAACCTGAAAGGCCGCTCAGCAAGGAAGAAGCCACTGCTCCAAAACCGCCATCAATTTTTTTTTTTAAAGCCAGACTACAGTTTGCAATTGCACATGGGGACATTGTACTCTTTGGAGAAATGTCCTCTGGTCTGATGAAACAAAAATAGAACTGTTTGGCCATAATGACCATCGTTATGTTTGGAGGAAAAAGGGGAGGCTTGCAAGCCGAATAACACCATCTCAACCGTGAAGCACGGGGGTGGCAGCATCATGTTGTGGGGTGCTTTGCTGCAGGAGGGACTGGTGCACTTCACAAAATAGATGGCTTCATGAGAAAGGAAAATGAAGCAACATCTCAAGACATCAGAAGTTAAAGCTTGGTCGCAAATGGGTCTTCCAAATGGACAATGACCCCAGACATACTTCCAGAGTTGTGGCTTAAGGACCACAAAGTCAGGGTATTGGAGTGGCCATCACAAAGCCCTGACCTCAATCCTATCGAAAATGTGGGTAGAAATGAAAAAGCGTGTGCAAGCAAGGAGGCCTACAAACCTGACTCAGTTACACCAGCTCTGTCAGAAGGAATGGGCCAAAATTCACTGAATTTATTGTGGGAAGCTTGTGGAAGGCTACCCAAAACATTTGACCCAAGTTAAACTATTTAAAGGCAATGCTACTAAATACTAATTGAGTATATGTAAACTTCTGACCCACTGGGAATATGATCATTCTCTACACTATTATTCTGACATTTCACATTCTTAAAATAAAGTGGTGAGCCAAACTGACCTAAAACAGGGAATGTTGACTAGGATTAAATGTCAGGAATTGGTGTACGTAAACTTCCGACTTCAACTTTGTGTGTGTGTGTATTTAATATTTGTAATAATGACAATTGCAACAATACTGAATGAACACTTATTTTAACTTAATACATAAATAAAATATATTTTGTCTCAAATAAATAATGAAACATGCTCAATTTGGTTTAAATAATGCAAAAACAGTGTTGGAGAAGAAAGTAAAAGTGCTATACGTGCCATGTAAAAAAGCTACCGTTTAAGTTCCTTGCTCAGAACATATGAAAGCTGGTGGTTCAATATTCCCAGTTAAGAAGTTTTAAGTTGTAGTTATTGGAATTTTCAACTATTTCTCTCTATACCATTTGTATTTCATATACCTTTGACTATTGGATGTTCTAATAGGCACTTTAGTACTGCCAGCCTAATCTCAGGAGTTGATAGGCTTGAAGTCATAAACAGTTCTGTGCCTTAAGCATTGCTGAGAGCTGCTGGCAAATGCAGTAAAGTGCCGTTTGAATGAATGCTTATGAGCCTGCTGCTCCCTACCACCAATCAACAAGAATGCTCTATCAAATCATAGACTTAATTATAATAAAACACAGAAATATGAGCCTTTGGTCATTAATATGGTCAAATCTGGAAACTATCATTTCGAAAACAAAGCATTTATTCTTTCAGTGAAATACGAAACCGTTACGTATTTTATCGAACGGGTGGCAACCATAAGCAGGTGTATCTCACTGATCATCCCTAAAGCCAACACCTCATTTGGCCGCCTTTCGTTCCAGTTCTCTGCTGCCTGTGACTGGAACGAATTGAAAAAAATATATATATATATATTTTTTTTTTAAATCGCTGAAGTTGGAGTCTTTTATCTCCCTCACCAACTTCAAACATCTGCTATCTGAGCAGCTAACCGATCGCTGCAGCTGAACATAGTCTATCGGCAAATAGCCCACCCATTTTTACCTACCTCATCCCCATACTGTTTTTATTTATTTACTTTTCTGCTCTTTTGCACACCAATATCTCTACCTGCACATGACCATCTGATCATTTATCACTCCAGTGTTAATCTGCAAAATTGTAATTATTCACCTACCTCATGCCTTTTGCACACAATGTATATAGACTCCCCTTTTTTCTTCCTATTGTGTTATTGACTTGTTAATTGTTTACTCCATGTGTAACTCTGTGTTGTCTGCTCACACTGCTATGCTTTATCTTGGCCAGGTCGCAGTTGCAAATGAGAACTTGTTCTCAACTAGCCTACCTGGTTAAATAAAGGTGAAAAAATTTAAGTAAAAATAAGTCGAAATATTGCTATTACATTGCACAACCTTCAATGTTATGTCATAATTACGTAAAATTTTGGCAAATTAGTTTGCTATGAGCCAGGTGGCCCAAACTGTTGCATATACCCTGACTCTGCGTGCAATGAAAGCAAGAGAAGTGACACAATTTGCCTCGTTAATATTGCCTGCAAACATTAATTTCTTTGAAACAAATATGCAGGTTTAAAAAATATATACTTCTGTGTATTGATTTTAAGAAAGGCATTGATGTTTATGGTTAGGTACATTCGTGCAACGATTGTGCTTTTGTTAAATCGTCACCCGATTGGCTTAGTAGGCTTTGATTCGATGGTAAATTAACAGGCACCGCATTGATTATATCCAACGCAGGAAAAGCTAGTTAACCTAGTAATATCATCAATCAACCATATGTAGGTAACTAGTGATTGTGAAAATGAATTGTTTTTTATAAGTTTAATGCTAGCTAGCAACTTACCTTGGCTCCTTGTTGCACTCGCGTAACAGGTGGTCAGCCTGCTACGCAGTTTCCTCGTAGAATGCCGGCCCTAATCGGTATCCAAAAATGACGATTACCGATTGTTATGAAAACTTGAAATCGGCCCTAATTAACCGACCATGCCAATTAAATCAGTCGACCTCTAACACAGGCTGCTCTGCTCCAGATAAAATCTCCCAAAATTACTTTCTGGCTGGCACTAAAATAATCCTACCTTTTGCTGCTCAGACCTGACCCCGACTCTCACATCTGTACATGACGAATAAAACAACAAAATGGAGGAAAGTGTAACATTACATGCCTGTGCATTGTAATTCATGTGTGTATGTGTCTATGTGTGTGTGTGTGCGACCGCACGTGCTTAGGGGATGTGGGGATGATTTGAGACGACTGCAGTACATGTGAGGCTTGTTTAGTATGCATGTGATTGGCACACCCTTCTCCTAACTCAATAAGTACAAGTCTAGTCTGGGTTGCATTAACTGTGTTCTGTATCTCTGGTTCTCCACAGTGAGGCTACCTTTTGAGATCAGATACAGTAATAGGAACCATGACTGAGCCATGAGTTCCTTATGAGTTCCAGTGAGATGCACCCATGCCAGTGAAGTGACAGGCTCTTTCAAGTCTGATTTAAGACCTACTCTTGGAGTTTGGCAGAGAGAGAGAGCAGCTCCAGCACTTTCATCCAAATCTCAAGACGTATTATGTGACACCAGATAGATATAAAAAGAGGTTGTATGCAGTATAACTACATGTAGGTTTGCAGTAAATAATCTGACTCAGGGACAGTGAGGTGTAAAACTAGTGTGAGCTGCTGTGACACCAGATAGATATAAAAAGCGGTTGTATGCAGTGTAACTACAAGTAGGTTTGCAGTAAATAATCTGACTCAGGGACAGTGAGGTGTAAAACTAGTGTGAGCTGCTGTGGTAGAGTACAAAGGGAGCAGGGCATAACATTTACTTTTTGGTCCACCAGCCACTGTGGCAGGTAGATTAAACTATATATATATATATATATATATATATATATATATATATATATATATATATATATATATATATTCCCCTGCTAAAATTACACCAACACAATACACAAACATATGAGCATGCTTTGTAATGTTTTTAAAACAATTCATATATTACTAGTAGCATGGTGTATTGTTTAATTTAATTTGTGTGTCTTTTAACCAAAATGTCCCAGATATAAGGGCGGGAGGGTAGCACGACACGACATGTTTGTGCCTGTGAGATTGAGTCTGACTAGTAGAACCGTAGTCTTCTCTTCCCTAGCAGTTGAAACTCAAATAGACAAAACAACCTAACTTGAACAAAACAATGCAAATAGTCAAGAAACTGTTTAAGTAAATTAAAATATTAAAACTTTGATGTATGTGAGCAGCTCTTCACTTGCGCACAGCCCCAGCCAGGCAGTGTTGCAGCACGAAGTGGAATAGGCTATATAGGATCCATAGTTTTGACTTTGTGCAAATAATTTACCAGCTATGAAACAAAACAGCAGAAATACTTAAACTGCTACTGCAGCATTTATTTTACTATAAATGTGATACTACTATACTATTATTATTCACAAATGCACGTGAAATGCTGTGGAGTGTCGCCTTGTTTAATGTCCAGAAGCTTTAGTTGTGTCAATTTTCCTTGAAAACCAGATGCATCCGGTTGCTCCCAACCCGCTGAGGGTGATTCGAAGGGAGTAGGAGGAAACACCTTTCTGTACCTTGGCAGTTCAACTCACAATGAACCTGTTGAGGCTAGGCATGTGGGAGTGCCATAGCATTCCACTGCTTTATGATTTAGCCTAGTTATTCAGAAGGCCTATTTCTTACAGCTGCATGGGTGATGCCAAGCCTCAACACAACGGCTTTTGGACCAATAGGATGTATTGTTGCTCAAGTCAAAGGGGGAAAAGTTGGTTCTCCGTTCAAAACAATTTTTCTCAGTCAGAGCACCTTTTTATTCCCGAGTTCCCAGTTTTTTTTAACGCAACATATAGCTTGAAAACTTGTCTGCTGACATGCAAAACATTTTGGGACTGTATTAACCAGCGGTCTAATTAAAAAGAATACCAAAGGATTGTTGAGTGGCTTATTCCTGAGGTCAATTAATGTTTTTGTAAGACAATTAATTGAAAGCAGTCTGTAGGTCAGAGCCTGATTCACATGCACGTTGGTATTCAGAGAAGGAATGTGTTTGTGTTGCAAAACATAAGGATATTGCCAAGCTACAGTTAATTACGTAATAAAAGACTGAATTGTGCAAGTTCCCATTTGATAAAGCGGAACAGCTTGTCTAACTGAAGATAACAATTTCCACTGCTAAAAATATTATCTTCCACATTTGTGCTGTTTACAATTCACCCACATTCATCCAATATATCACCACAATTTTCCTACTGTTCCTGCCAGTCGAAGAGCCCACGTGCCTAGCTCTGCACAGCAACAATGGCCTCTCCTCATGAGATAGATAGGCTACTTGAGTGTGAGTGTAAACAACAGGACATATCAGATAGTGGAAGCCAGGGTGAAAAAGTGATTATGAAGAGCAGCCAAATACAATAAGCTCTGTGCATTAAAATTGCCATCGATCAAATGCAATTGTGTCTGTTGTCCGTTGAGTATGGTTGCCCATACCATAACTCCACGTCCACCATGGGGCACTCTGTTCACAACATTGGTGCATACTGCTGCATACTCAGACATGGAGAGTCAGTTAAGAACAAACTCTTATCTACAATGGCGGCCTTCCACGGCCAAACCCTAACGATGCTGGGCCAATTGTGCGGCGCCCTATGGGACTCCCAATCCCGGCCGGTTGTGATACAGCCTGGAATCGAACCAGGGTGTGTAGTGACACCTCCAGCACTGAGATGCAGTGCCTTAGACCGCTGCTCCACTCGGGAGGCCTACATGCCATTAATCTTATCTAATGACACCTTGGAATGGACCTTGACCTAAAGCACATACCATAGCTGCCACTTGATGTTCAACATAACAAGATAGCTCTCTCTCCTTGAGGTGGCCTCTGCACCAAAATCAACATGAGATTTAATCTGCAACTACAGTATGATTGGATATGATTGCATTAAGTAGGCCACATTGATAAAAGCAACCATTGATTAGAATACGAGACAGCTATTAAATCCAGAATTTAAAGTTACAAACCATGAAAAGAAGGCAATGCAGTTGGTTAACAACCCAATCAAGCAAACTATCTGCTTTACAGTATGACATTCAAAGCTTGTACTGTACAATTCAATGTTCTCACACTGTACAGTGTGAAATGAATTGTATCCATTTCATTTCACTGATAGTAAAGGACAAATAGTATCTGGCTTGCTACAGTATTTTAATAATGCATACACATTTAATGTAACCTATTTGCAGACACATACTGGTAGGTAGTCCTCCACTTTGAAAATAACCAGGCCTGTAGTCTGCATGTGGCACGACTGACACTGGTACAGAATGTTGTTTATGGGCCAGCTGAGCTCCTCTTCTAGCCCTGGCCTTTGTGACCATTGACAGAGCTTTGTCCTTCAGGCAAAACTACCAATATAGCGTAGATGATGATTCTTAATGCTCATGATTTGTATTTATTTTGGATCCCCATTAGCCAAAGGAGCAGCTACTCTTCCTGTGGTCCAGCACAATTAAGGCAGTTTATACAATTTGAAAAACATTGCATTCACAGATTTCACAACACGCTGTGTGCCCTCAGGCCCCTACTCCACCACAACCACATATCTACAGTACTAAATCCATGTGTACGTATGTTATCGTGTGTGTGCCTGTGCCAATATTTATGTTGCTTCACATTCCCTGAGGTTCCATAAGTTCTTTCTTATCTGTTTTTTTAAAATCTAATTTTACTGCTTACATCAGTTACTTGATGTGGAATAGAGTTCCACGTATTCATGGCTCTATGTAGTACTGTGTGTCTGTTCTGGACTTGGGGACTGTGAATAGACCTCTTGTGACATGTCTTGTGGGGTATATATGGGTGTCTGAGCTGTGTGCCAGCAGTTTAGACAGGCAGCTTGGTGCATTCAACATGTCATAAACGAAAGTAGTGATGAAGTCAATCTCTCCAGCCGCGCTGCCCTGTTCTGAGCCAATTGGAATTGTCCTAAGTCCTTTTTTTGTGGCACCTGACCACACGACTGAACAGTAGTCAAGGTGCGATTACTCTGCCGATTATGGAAATAACTGCTTCAAAAACACAGTTGTCATTCACGTCTACAAGCTGATTGAAATGCATGCAGGAAAATGTGCACAAATGACCTACTGTTGGCCAAATGTCACACCAGCTAGCAGAGAATGCATTAGCCAGAAGATTCCGACCTTAACTGGGCGCTTGCTTTCTAGCGCACAAGAAAGTTTGATGCCAGTTAGTTACATGTTGTATTACTTCCGCTGTGCATCATGACTGAGTCTAGACAAAAAGGCAAACAACAACATCGACTAAGCAGGTGAAGTGGCCAGTAAAAAATGTTGGATTTCGTCAAAGACATGCATAAAATATTTCGGCACGAAGTAAGTAAACTATCTAACGTTAGGCGGTTTGTGTTCACCGACATTAGGATAAACTATAAAGCTATTCTGATAACATTGGCCAGCTATTCTGAACTCAGACGTGATGTAGCTAGTTACAATAGCTACATATCGTGGAGTTGAGAATTAGGTCACGTTTCAAGGCAGATTAGATGTGTTTTTTTCGCCAATACTGCAATGTCCAAATTGTCAAATTAATACGTATTTATTCCATTTTGCTACTTGTAAATGTGGAAAATAATACACTTACCCCCAGTAATTGCGAATGTCTGGTTGTCTTTTCAATGCTACCTCGTCCCCCAAAGGCCTAAACAGTGCGTCTTGTCTTCCACCATGAGGTAAACACTGTTTACCTACGCTCAACCGTGATTGTGAGAGTGCTTTTACCCCGCCCCTAAACACCTCCTATTGGTCGTGCGATAAGCGAAGCATGTTTCTGAGAGGTGGTGGCTGAATCCTGATCCTTCATTGGCCAATCTTCCAAGAAAAGGGTGTACTCTCCAAGTTTAAAGCCAATGAAAAGTCAGAACCCGTTTCAAAGGGCGGTCTTTGCTCTGGACATAAAAATAAAGAAGCTACTTTTAACCACGTACAGTTTACACATGAGAATAGCTAGACATTCTCTATCATGTATTAAAAAAGTAACATTTCACAAACTAAACGTGTCTATTAGAGAGATAAAAGACACAGAGGATCAAATTATTTCATTAGTTGTCTTACAGGAATGTAATAGTCTAGAAGACCATCAAATTAAATTATACCCTCATAGCCTGGTTCCTCTGTATGTTTCTTCCTAGGCTCTTGCCTCTCTAGGGAGTTTATCCTAGCCACCGTGCTTCTACATTTGCATTGCTTGCTTTTGTGGGTTTTAGGCTGGGTTTCTGCATAAGCACGTTGTGACATCTGCTGATGTAAAAATGGCTTTATAAATACATTTGATTTGGAATTTTTAAAAGACAGGTTTTTATTTTTAATATTTACCGCCGCCTGCTGGTGGTTTTTCGAAAGTTTTCCTCTTCCAATAACGTTAACACATTTGCTGTACCAATATCAGTCAAGAGATGGCGTACGTGACGGGAAAATTACATTACCTTTGTAAAATATAGTTGCGAGAACAATAACTGTTGAAGAATTTCGGGAATTGGACTACACGTTTTCATTCAGTTCATATTTGTATCTAGTCTATTTATAGAGTTCATCATCTGAATCTTTCTTGATGCAGTAGCCATAACAGCTTCATGAACCATAATCTGTTGTTGATCTATAGAATGTCTTATCATCAATATGGCTATCATTCAGGCAGTTGAAAAATTGAATTACAAGCCCTCTCCACTCTGGCATTTATTTTCTTTATTTGATCAATCACAGGATAAAGTCAGCCTCCATAACATGTATTGTTAATAGTTCAAAGAGAGACCATGCACAGTGCACATTATCTGATATTTGACAAATGATGACCACCAACATCTGCATAGGTCAGGGACAGATATAGATTGTTTTTCTCTACCTCAGTCAACAACAGATCTGGGTAGTGCCCTGCAGCCATGGCTTTCCATATGGTCTTTGTTGACACAGAGGGCTATTGTCTCAAAGTTCACCTTATGATACCCTCCTTATGGGGCATAGAAAGGTCACATGATGTGATGTCTGTATATGACAGATGCACACATCAGAAAGTTAATTTCATGTTTATGACCATTTGTAAGGTGCATACACACACACACACACACACACACACACACACACACACACACACACACACACACACACACACACACACACACACACACACACACACACACACACACACACACACACACACACACACACACACACACACACACACACGTGCATCTGTAAACATTCACATCACACACATGTGCATATGCAAACATTTACATCAAAATTCATCGTTCCACACTTTTTTCCAGTGTTTATGTGCTGTGGTTTAATACAATCTGACTTTCTTGGCATCAGAAATGTCTATTTTTATGTTGTTCTGATGAAGTATACACCACAGTAGATCTGTGACTATGTGTCTAAAGCGTGTGTAAAAGTTATCTCCTTAGTAACTTCATAAAAGTGTCAGAGTTGTGTGGGGCTGCAAGCTGGACATTGTGCATAAACAGACACTAATATAGTCAAACATGAGGCAATCATGTTTATTTCACAGCCACAATGACTTAACCTGGTCTGAAATCATAAGGGATGAAATATAGATGTTCATACAGCCTATCAGGCTGCCGGGCCCATTCAAATCAGAAAGGCCACTAGTGTTGTACTGTATCTTCCTTCCAGTTTATTCTGCCAGCTGACACACTTCTTTTCATTCTATGAAATTATCATTTGTTTGGCTGCTAATCTACAAAGTCATGGGGTAGAATTTCCGTGGGTGAGTAATGACAGCTTAACAGCAAATGGCTGATTGCATTTTACAAAGATCTGTTCACACACATTGTGCACAATGTACCTTGTGTGGTAGGCTACTACAGTTGCTTTCAAAAAGGTTAAAATGGTCATTGATATCATATGAGTAAAATACATAATTATGAATGATCCATTTTTCTAAGTACAATTGAGACATTTAAACAACTTGCCTACACGACAACTTGGCCCTCTCCTATTCTCGCTATACACCAAGTCACTTGGCTCTGTCATAACCTCACATGGTCTCTCTTATCATTGCTATGCAGACGACACACAATTAATCTTCTCCTTTCCCCCTTCTGATGACCAGGTGGCGAATCGCATCTCTGCATGTCTGGCAGACATATCAGTGTGGATGACGGATCACCACCTCAAGCTGAACCTCGGCAAGACGGAGCTGCTCTTCCTCCCGGGGAAGGACTGCCCGTTCCATGATCTCGCCATCACGGTTGACAACTCCATTGTGTCCTCCTCCCAGAGCGCCAAGAACCTTGGCGTGATCCTGGACAACACCCTGTCGTTCTCAACCAACATCAAGGCGGTGGCCCGTTCCTGTAGGTTCATGCTCTACAACATCCGCAGAGTACGACCCTGCCTCACACAGGAAGCGGCGCAGGTCCTAATCCAGGCACTTGTCATCTCCCGTCTGGATTACTGCAACTCGCTGTTGGCTGGGCTCCCTGCCTGTGCCATTAAACCCCTTCAACTCATCCAGAACGCCGCAGCCCGTCTGGTGTTCAACCTTCCCAAGTTCTCTCACGTCACCCCGCTCCTCCGTTCTCTCCACTGGCTTCCAGTTGAAGCTCGCATCCGCTACAAGACCATGGTGCTTGCCTACGGAGCTGTGAGGGGAACGGCACCTCAGTACCTCCAGGCTCTGATCAGGCCCTACACCCAAACAAGGGCACTGCGTTCATCCACCTCTGGCCTGCTCGCCTCCCTACCACTGAGGAAGTACAGCTCCCGCTCAGCCCAGTCAAAACTGTTCGCTGCCCTGGCCCCCCCAATGGTGGAACAAACTCCCTCACGACGCCAGGACAGCGGAGTCAATCACCACCTTCCGGAGACACCTAAAACCCCACCTCTTTAAGGAATACCTAGGATAGGATAAGTAATCCCTCTCACCCCCCCCCCTAAGTTTTAGATGCACTATTGTTAAGTGACTGTCCCACTGGATGTCATAAGGTGAATGCACCAATTTGTAAGTCGCTCTGGATAAGAGCGTCTGCTAAATGACTTAAATGTAATGTAATGTAAACGACAAACTAGAATAATTAATGTATGGTCTGATTTGATAAGCTGGTTGATGAGCCATTAGAGGAATGACCACCTTGACCACTTACCCCTAGAGCCACAAGCATAAGGCAAAAGCAAATACAAGCAATATGGTAAATATATGGTAAGAGCACAGGCAGGACATTATGTTATCATGTTGTAAAATGCTAATATTTAGCCTACTGTAAGTATATTTACTGTAGGTAAGCCTATATTATATAATATTTATTCAATATAACAGTTGCTGTAAAACCAGTAAGCCAAATAAAGCATTTAAAACACTGTTTGATCAAACATTTATTATTAATCCATAATGTTTGAACATTTCGTTATATTGACAGGTAAAACGCCACCTGTTGCATGGTTTGTGGCTTTACAAACGATGCAGAATAAAATAAATGCAATTAAACATGCAGAAATGTTTGGTCCTACATGATATTAAATATGTTTTGTGATATTAGCCTATAATATCACCAACGAGAAGAGTTCATCAGCATTGTCCTGGGTTTATCGAATAAATGTCACTCCAATGAAGTGTTATTATGTGGTGACCCAAACAGATACACTAGTCCAGACAACAGAGTCGTCGTTGAAGTCAAAACTCAAGGCTGTGTGCGTATCGAGCTTTATCCTTTGCTAGGCAATTGGAGAATTGAGGGAAAAGCTGCTTGTTGCGTAGAAATTAAAGTAAGCGTCTACTTCCTTCCTGCTTTTTGAAGTACACTAAGCAAACAACGGCCTAGTACTACGCCAAAGCGAGGGGTTGAAGAAGTCAAGGGGTCATAAGAGCAAGTATTTTGGACACGCTGTGGGAGAAAACGTTTATTTATACTTGAACTGGCCTTCCTTTTGCTTGTGAGGGAATAAGGAGATTGTATGCTATGTGAAATCCGCTTAATTTAAGAGATGTTTAGTGTTCTGAATCGCGCTGAATTGCACTCAGTGCTGTAGACTTTCTGAACGGCTTTGAGGGTTGGACAGCCACGGGTTCGATATAGCAGGACTCCTATTAGGACGAGGTGTCTGTTAGTACAAGGTAAGACTTGCACTTACCATCTCCAATGAGTATGTTTAGTGTCATTCAAATTTTCCAAGCAAGGTGTCAGCATAAATAAAAATGTAGCTGCGTGGGTAAAATCTATTTAGATTAAACGTTCTTTATATTAAAGCTTTTTAGCCTTTATTTACACCTACACTGTTCACAAAAATAGTATTGTGAATAAGAAATACGTTATAGGCACTCTACGTAGCTATTGGCAACAAGGAAATAAGACAACAGTATTAATTGCGCACATCGGAGTAACATCAGTAAGTTGTTACTTGGTTATAACAATGTTTCAACTGTAAAGATATAGCCCAGATGATGGTGATGATGACGATGCTGGGGATAGTGATGATGATGATAACAATAATAATACATATTTGTATTAGTGTTGTTATTATTTCAAACAAGGTCAGAGAAAATATTACTAATGATAGTTACTAATTGGCATAAGGCTTATAAACTTCTGCACGTTTGCTATTGGTTTCTTTTTGCTATTAGATTAAGAGTAGCTCAAGTCGATTCGCTAAAGAATGTCATAATGGTAATGATTGAATCCCAGTATGCGTTATAACAACATTGTCAAATTGAGCTTGCAGTAAAACCCACATGGCAGCTAGAGTAACGTTAGATCACCACGTGCTTATTGTACTGGAGAGCGTTTGCTTTATGCCATGTGAACCAAGTATTGTCAAAGTTGAAAAATATATAATCACAACAAACGTAACTTGTAAATCGTCGAATATTAGTTTGATAATATCCCAATGAAATACAATCGCCACAGTACATGTGTTGTATGGACCCGATTTATCTTATCATTGATTGGCACGTCCCCATGTTTTATTCCTTTCCTCTTTTTCCCCTCATTTCGATGGAAATGCAAGGTCATAGAAAGACAGCCAGGGAGTTCAGTTAGTCAGTGCTGACGAGCATGGAGAGTTCATGGGAACCATCACAGGCGCTACTCCCTCCATAGATACTGGAAGTGTCACTTTGCCTCTGAGCAGTGTGGGTCTGACTGGGAAAAAGAGGTGCTAGGTAGACAGAAACTGACCCGCCCAGGCACCTGGCCACAGGCACAATGGTGTCCCTGTGAATGCCTGTTTCTCTTCTTACTTGGTCCACTTTAATGTTGGCTGACATCTCCTGCCTGTCTAGGCCCCCCCTTCTCTGCCTCCAGACCCTCACCATGCTGTGGGCTGATGGTGAGGACTCTGGGGGGGATTGTGTGGGGAGCCACACTGCTGCTGTTATTGAGGAATTATGCCACGTTAACCGACATTTCAGTTTGAGGTGAACAGTAGTATTTTCTACAAGGTATGTCAGTGTAAAAAGCTACTGTATGGAGAAGTGTGTCATTTTCAAAGCAACTCAAACGGTTCTAGAACCTACATCATTCACGGGAAAATCCCAAACCCAACTCTGTGGTAAAGTTAATAGGGACTCATTTTGAAATGTTAAGTCAATGTTTTGTTTGTGTGACGTACATTCACCAGGGTTGATGTTATTCTGGCTTCTGATCCAGGGTATTTCTATTCATTAGGGATCCCCATTACTCTTTCTTGGGTCCACACACATAACAAATGTACAGTGAATACATTACAGTGAATACATTACAGTGAATACTGATATGGTTTGTTGCTTTCTCTCTCTAATACTAATGGCAACAAGTAAATGTATTCTTGTGTCTCATTATCTACAGTAGAGTTTAAGTAGAAAGAGTTCAACTCTGGGTATTTTCTTAGCTAGAGAAAAAGCAAACGTATGATTATTTCTTGGAACATTGATTTGTATCTTGTAAATAGGCAAGTTATCCGCCTTGCTTTGGGAAGGAATGCTACCTTTGTGAGGGATTTGCTGGATAATATTTGTAGATCAAAGTGAAAGTCCACACGCACCAGTGGGGGAAATAAATGTTATTCGTATTCAAATGCAAGTCATAAAATCACAGCCTTTATTGAAGCTTTTACTGTCTGTGTTTTGTTTTTCCTCTTCAACAACTCTCCTCCGTAGAAGATTCAGCAGGGAATTCCACCTCTCCTCTCACATACCCCACCAAATGCTATGGTGGGGGGTAGACACCAGAGCAGCAACCAGGACTAGGGCTAGATGGGAGCCCATACTGACAGTGCCAGCCTGATACTATGGCTGCTTATGCCCTGAGCAGTCTGATTATGATGAATGGCAACAATCTGACGAGTGCGAGCAGCCCTCGGACTGGGAGGCCTGTGCTGCATGTGCCAAACCGCTCCACCTACTACAGCCCTGGTAGCCTGATTCCTGGCTCCCCTGGGGGCTCCTTCGTCTCCCCCTCCTCTCCAGGCCCCAGCAGCCCCAGGGCCCGCTCCCCCTGCCGCCACCCTGAAACCTTGGGGGAGATCGTGGGCAACTGCGTCCACCGGCTCAGCAACAATGGAGATGATGAGGCCCCCAACTGGGAGGTGAAGCGCACGGTGCAGCTCCTGCAGATCCACCAGGAGCTCCTGAATGTGGAGGTCAACAAAAAGGTGGGTCTGTTTGAGGCCCACATCTTGAGGGCCCCGTGCAGAACAGTCCCATTCTCCGAGCCCAGCCAGCCCGCCGAGGTGCCTCCCCCTAACCCCCCACAGAGAGACTGCCCTCCAAGCATTTCCAAGGAGCTCCAGAATGGGAAAGGGTGTCTCTGCTTGGAGGAGGGAGTAACAGGGAACGGCAGAGTGGAAAATAACACGACTGACCCAAATACGGAACAGGGCAGTCTGCTTGTGAACAAATCAGCAGGAACTTGGGCCCAAGCTGACAGTTCAGCAGGCAGTTATTCCCCAAGTTCACTGGGGGTTGGCAGCTTCTTGGCAGGCAGCAACAGCGAGCACCCTGTGGAGTGGGCCCAGACCTGCCTGACAAAGGCAGGAGCAGAGCCAACGGAAACCCAGCCACAAGCACCCTGGGCCAGCAGGGAGTGGAGCTGCCCAGAAGTGGGGACCACCATCCCAGCCGTCATAGTCACCGACCACGGGATGGAGGCCCAGGGAGAAGGCTGTGATCCGGGCAGTGAGCCCCAGCAGAGCCCCGGGTCATCCCGAGGCTTGAGGAAGCTATCCTCCTCCTCAGCTTCCTCCACAGGCTTCTCCTCCTCCTGGGAGGAATCAGAGGATGACATCTCCAGCGACCCGGATAGAGCCGAGGGACTGTCACTTGCCTTCCTCAACACCCAGCAGAGAGCTGTGAGTAACACACTTTCATTAAGGAACAAAGTAAAATATTATTTACTTTGTCACTTTACTTTGTTTACTTTGTCATCAATTCAACCTCTCTTTCACATTGAATGAGATTTGGCTTACATTTGGTTTATTGTTCAATGGAATAGGGACTGAAGTTGATAATACAAATGTTTAAGAAAGCTTTGGAATAATTGGACAATTCTGTTTCGCCACATTTAAGAGCATGCATTTAGGGCCGACTCTCCCATCTCTAAATGAACTTTTAAGTTCGTTAGAGGTCCTCTCTTCACCAAGCTCTTTGTCATATGGCGCTCTTGCAACAAACCGGTCGGTATCCTCCCTGAGGACCGGTTGACATTCTCACAAACAAAGGTACTTCTGTGTCCCCGTCGTCAGCCTCAGACACTTTGACTCTGAGCGCTGTTGAACGGCCTTCAAAGGGGAGGCTTAAAGCACTGTTTATAAATGAGGGGGCTGGGTATACATTACTGGAAGAGTTTGCTTGGCCATGATTTCCACCTGCTCGATTGGCAATGATTCAAGACAATGCACCGCAATTTGCTTCCCGTAAGTGTTATTACCAATAAATGTTTGTAGTGGTGAGTGTGTACTGGTGGAGGAACTGAGACATTAATTGCAATATACCTCAGAAACCGTCGGTGATAATTTGCCATCTTATAGAAACCTCCTTGGCCTGTCTACGTCTGACTCTGACTCTACGTCGGAGATGCGTCACTGGTTACCGTCATGCAGCTGGAGCACACAGACACAGGCCTTCAGTGGCAGACTAAAGTAGCAAGATAATGGGTCCTACATGACATACGGGATGTGCTCCAGGTGCACATGAGGCTGCTGAGGGGAGGACGGCTCATGATAATGTCTGGAACGGAGCGAATGGAATGGCATCAACCACATGGAAACCATGCCCTGATGGAGACAGCTTGTCTGTCGAAATTTGGGATATTAGGTTATTCAATTATTGCATCTGAGCTCCAAGAGTTTGCGGCTCTCCTTTCATTTTTCAAGTGTTCTACTCCGCTAGCCAGCACCTTGCCTAAATAGGTGTGTGTTTCTTTCTCCTCTAGATTGATGTATTTGATGCCATTCCACTCATTGCGCCCAAGTCATTACCACGAGCCTGTCCTCCCCCATTAAGGTGCCACCAACCTCCTGTGGCCAGGAGATCCATGTGATGTCTTGTCTGGTATAAACACCGGAATCAAAACACTTCATTGTGCCCATCTGGCCTGGCGATAGCAAACAAAATAAATATGTGAATGCAGAGCAGAGCGGCAAGGCCAAGATGGCCAAGATAGCCTTGAAGTTAAGTGGATGGAACTGCGCTGGTTTTGTGAAGGCTGTTTACACTGTAACGGATTTGCTTTGGAGAGGAATGTCTTGCTTTGATGTATCCATGACAGCGAGGCAGCCCTCTCTCTATCATTTCTGGCCCATGTCTGAGAAAAGTGTACGTCTCAGAAAAAGGGAAGATGCATGTAGCAAGCTAGGTGATGGCAGAACCATCACCTAGGAGACCTCTGCTTAATAATGAGAGATATTTTCTTGCACTTTATGATACACTGATCTGTAACTGATCTCTTGCAGTGAGCTCAAATAGGTGGATAAGGTGTCTGGAGTGTAGACAGGAGAAAGGGGTTTATTAGATTGAATTCTACTTTACAGTGTATTCATACTACTTTACAATGTATTCATTCTACTTTACAATGTATTCATTATACTTTACAATGTATTCATGCTACATTACAATGTATTCATGCTACATTACAATGTATTCATGCTACATTACAATGTATTCATGCTACATTACAATGTATTCATTGTACTTTACAATGTATTCATGCTACTTTACAATTAGATCAAGTTAACTGGGTGTAACTGTGTAAATAACAGGATAACTGTGTAAATAACCAGATAACTGTGTAAATAACAGGATACTGGTGTAAATAACACAATAACTGTGTAAATAACAGGATAACTGTGTAAATAACAGGATAACTGTAAATAACATGATAACTGGGTAAATAACAGGATAATGGTGTAAATAACAGGATAATGGTGTAAATAACAGGATAACTGTGTAAATAACAGGGTAACTGTGAAATAACAGGAGAACTGTGTAAATAACAGGATAACTGTGTAAATAACAGGATAACTGTGAAATAACAGGATAACTGTGTAAATAACAGGATAACGGAGAAATAACAGAATAACTGTGTAAATAACAGGATAACTGAGAAATAACAGAATAACTGTGTAAATAACAGGATAACTGAGAAATAACAGAATAACTGTGTAAATAACAGGATAACTGAGAAATAACAGAATAACTGTGTAAATAACAGGATAACTGAGAAATAACAGGAGAACTGTGTAAAAAGATCAAGACCCTCTAGGACTAGGGCTACATTATTTTGTTGATCTGAATTAGAAGAAGTTACCTGTATTCTCTCTTCTTGCTCATCAAGTTCATCACTGTATAGTATCTTCTTTATTCGGACAAATTCAAAAGTTTATGTGATTGTTAGTTTGGGACAGTACTGTTGTAGTTGAACCTTGTCCATTCCTTGGGATGTCTTCGTCACTTCTCTTCCCAACTCAACAGCTTCTACACCCAAGCCATTAAACTGCTGAACAATTCATAAAAATTGCCACCGGACAATTTACATTGACCCTTCCCCTCTTGTACACTGCTGTTACTCGCTGTTTGTTTGTTACCTGTGCATAGTCACTTCGCCCCACCTACATGTACCGATTACCTCAACTAGCCTGTACCCCTGCACACTGACTCGGTACCGGTGCCCACCTGTAATATAGCCTCGTTATTGTTATTTTTATTCTGTTACTTTTTATTTTAGCCTACTTGGTAAATATTTTCTTTTTCTTGAACTGCACTGTTAGTTAAGAGCTTGTAAGTAAGCATTTCAGGGTAAAGTCTGCACTTGTTGTATTCGGCGCATATGGCAAATACATTTTGATATGATTTGATCAAAGTTCACCGAAAGTTCCCTGGAAGAGCAATCCAGCAGGAATATGTTTGTAATCATTTAAAAAGAGGCTACCATGTTACAACATCCTGATAACACACACCTTTTAGGGCTTTCTTGGCAGGATTGAATATGCTTTGCTATTAGAGAAAGAAACAGAAGCTTAGTGAGAGATGTCATCTGTCATGTACTGGTATTCTCTCTGTACTATACATGTGAGAGAGAGAAAGAGAGAGAGAGACAGGAAGACAGCGAAGAACAGTGTCCAATAGGGAAAGGCAGCATGTTCCTCAGAAGACAAGATCATTCCTTAAGGTTTGGTTTACTTTTGATAGGGTTGATTATCACAGAATGGAATGTCCCTGGGCAGGTATCCTTGTTTACGCTCACACACTGAAAACCTCAGCTCTTCAAAACACGTCAACATGTTCTAGCATCTATCCCCTTCCTGTCCCAATCACAGAGGTGCATTTGGACAGGTTGTGTCACTCCTGTGGGAGTTTCCCTACATCTCAGGCCTATGGCTCGAGTGCCGTTCTGTAGTCAGCGTGGGTCCGGAGAAGTATACATTAGACTAAAATGATGACAACTACTGAAGTACGTACTACACCAAACCTAGGACATTATAACAGCTCCTATTAAGACAGGAGCTGTCTACTTGCCTTTGTACCAATGAGGTTTCCTAATCCCAACAACAAAAGTAAAGGAAGCGTATGATTGAAAGGTTGAATATATATTGGCTTATTATAACTTACTTACATCGTGGTCCTCTGTGGCTCAGTTGGTAGAGTATGGCGCTTGTAACGCAAGGATAGTGGGTTCAATTCCTGGGACCACCCATATTTAAAATGTACGCACAAGTGAATGTAAGTTGCTTTGGATCAAAGAGTCTGCTAAATGGCATATATTATTACTAAATGGTCTTTATAGCTCTATTGTTTATAGAATCAAGTATTCAGGTTGCTTTTTATAACCTGGATGCAGAACTAATGCTTTAGCCAAGTCCTTTGTCATGTGCTATTGAGCTGTAGTAGATTTTGGCATGACAACGAACACAACAGAGGAATTTTGCTGGGGAACAAACTGATTTGCTACCAGGCTCACTAGGCCTGTATGCCGTCGTATTAGGTGGGTCCTCTTGGCTGTGGCCGGGCATAGTGACACCGGCTCGGTCGGGGTACTGAAACCATGTCACAGTGAAATCATGTCACGGTGGTCTCCTTTTCCTGTGCCGGCCAGAGGAGGAAAGAGCCCTGCGTGCTACAGCGAGCGACTCAGAGTAGAAGTCTAACAAGGTTCTCTGCAGTGCAGATGCAGAAGGCTTGTGGTTGCCTGTTGTAACAGACCCAATAACAAGTGCCCAGAGGAGCTGTTGTCAGCACTGTGTTGCAGGCAGGCATTTCTCTAGCGTTGTAAAATAGTTCTACTGTGGTGCAATAACATTAGTCATTAGTTGGACTGACTGTTGAGCTAATATTCTATTATGACGCCAAAAATACTATTACTCACATGCCAGAATACATACATATTTAAATGATATTTTTCTCCTGGACTGTGACCAGTTCTTGTTGTACCTGACAGATTTTCATGAATTGAAGTTCAGTTCAAGTCCAGGCAGAATCCAAATGGCCAGACTCACAAGGAAGACTCGCATTGGAAACCCCATGTGGCTTTATCTGTTGTGTTAGCAGTTTGTTGTTGTTGTTGTTGTTGTTGTTGATGCTTTGGTTTTTCCTGGTCACACCAGTGTAAAGGGCTGGGTAGTCAATGAGGCTGCAGTTAACAAAATACACACGCACACACTTCTCAAACACACACACACTTTTCACACACACACAATTTGGTCATGGTTTCAATCCAACGGTAAACTTTCTAAACCCAAGTTAATTTAGGGGAAGGATCTTGAGGGCTCAGAAGCAATGGAAAAAGTAGCACTCCTGTGGTACCCTGTTGCCTGGGAGACCATGTGACGTCAAGACGGCTTCAAACAGAGAGAGAGAGAGAGAGAGCAAGAGAGAGTTAGAGAGAGAGTGAGTGTAATATTGACTTTTTATTGTTTATTTCACTTTTGTTTACCCATTTCATTTGCTTTGGCAATGTTAACATATGTTTCCCATGCCAATAAAGCCCCTTGAATTGAATTGAATTGAATTGAGAGAGAGCCGCACTGCTGGAGGGAGGGACCTGCTTTCTTATGCATGAGGCAGGAAGTGTCTTTTAGTGTATATGAGGCAGACTCTAATGCACAGCAGAGAGCTTAGCCTTGCTGGTTGCGTAGCCACGGTAGGGAAAGTACCAGTAAACTCCTAATCTGTTTGTGTTTACTAACTTATTCTGTCGACGTAGAAAAGGCATTTGCATTTCTCAAGAGGCTTGTTGGCGGTTGTACTGAACTTTTAGAAGTGCAGATGCCTTACCAGTTCTCTACTTATTCAGCCTGGTCTCATAGACTAGATGTAACATGGTAAACATACATCCAGGACACTCAAATGACTTTGATATGCTACATTTGGTATGGTTACTTGAGACATAAGCTTACTTCAGGCAAAAACAAAAAGGTTGCGTGTTCAAATCTTATCACGGACAACTTTAGCATTTTAGCTAATTAGCTACTGTACTTTGCAACTACCTAGCGTGTTAGCTAACCCTTCCCCTAACTCTAACCTTAACTCATAACCCTAACCTTAACCCCTAACCCCTAGCCTAGCTAAGCATCATCCACCTAGCTAACATTAAACAAACAAATTGAAATTTGTAACATACACTACATGACCAAAAGTATGTGGACACCTGCTCACACTCATCTCATTCCAAAATCATGGGCATTAATATGGAGTTGGTCCCTTCTTTGCTGCTATAACAGCCTCCACTCTAGATGTTGGAACAATGTTGCGGGGACTTCCATTCTGCCACAAGTTCATTAGTGAGGTCGGGCACTGGTGTTGGGCGATGAGGCCTGGCTCACAGTCGGTGTTCCAATTTAACCCAAAGGTGTTTGATGGAGTTGAGGTCAGGGCTCTGTGCAGGCCAGTCAAGTTCTTCCACACCGATCTTGACAAACCATTTCTGTATGGATCTCGCTTTATGCACAGGGGCATTCTCATGGAAAGGGCCTTCCCCAAACCTTTGCCACAAAATTGGAAGCACAGAATCGTCTAGAATGTCATTGTATGCTGTAGAGTTAAGATTTCCCTTCACTGGAACTAAGGGGCCTAGCCCAAACCATGAAAAACAGCCCATGACCATTATTCCTCCTCCACCAAACTTTACACTTGGTACTATGCATTGGGGCAGGTAGCATTTTCCTGATATCAGCCAAACCCAGATTCACCCATCAGACTGCCAGATGGTGAAACGTGATTCATCACTCCAGAGAACGTGTTTCCACTGCTCCAGAGTCCAATGGCAGCGAACTTTACACCAATCCACCCGAAGCCTGGCATTGCGCAACAGTGGTTTTAGGCTAGTGTGCGACTGCTCGACTATGGAAACCCATTTCATGAAGCTCCCAACAAACAGTTCTTGTGCTGACGTTGATCTAGAGGCAGTTTGGAACTCGGTAGTGAGTGTTGCAACCGAGGACAGTCAGTTTTTACGTGCTACGCACTTCAGCACTCGGCGGTCCCATTCTGTGAGCTTGTGTAGCCTACCACTTTGTGGCTGAGCCGTTGTTGCCCCTAGATGTTTCCACTTCACAATAACAGCACTTACAGTTGACCGGGGCAGCTATAGCAGGGCAGAAATTTGACGAACTGACTTATTTGGAATGTGGCACCATATGACAGTGCCACGTTGAAAGTCACTGAGCTCTTCAGTAAGGCCATTCCACTGCCAATGTTTGTCTATGGAGATTGCGGCGGAAATAGCCGAATACACTAATTTGAAGGGGTATCCACATACTTTTGTATATATAGTGTATCATATTTATTCCAAATTCATAACATGCTATACAAATTGCAATGCGTAATATATCATACGAAATGATGGACATCCACAAATTAATACATACCATATCATAGTAAATGGGGGAGAGACAGATGTATGTTTCATATGTTAGGTCTAACCCTGAGTCCAGGTTGATTTATTTGCAAGTTGTGTTATGAACGGTTTGAGAGAACAAGGGCCAATAGCTTGTAAGAAACTGCCACTCACTCAAAAACCTTGTGTTTAGAATTGATAAACCTGTTAGATACCCTAAGGGTAAGGTAACCCCTGTATAGTTGATGCTGCCTGCCACAATGATCTACAGTGACATGCCGAGTTGAACTCCAGCAAATAAGTAGAGAGATACTGCTTTGATGCGCTCATCCTTGAAGTGGATTCATAGCCGTTGATTCACAGCCCCTACTTGACTTTTATATCTGTAAACAACCTCTCCTCTTACTACCACAGTATACTACAGGTATAGTCTACCTAGATGAATCCTACCCCTGGCCCTTGCTTACTGTGTGCCTAACTCGCACTGTTATTGAAGAAACACAACTGGTGTACATCGAACAATTCTCATTACATAGCAAGCAAGTCATTTACCCTGCATAGAGTGGAACAGAAATGGGACATGGAGTCCTCTAGTCTAGTTTATTGTGTGCATATGCTTTCAGTCTAGGGGTGATATTTACAAGTTTCCACATGTCTGCCTCTCTCAGGGTATCAGCATAATAAAGACTGTAATGACAAGGCATGATTTTAGCAGAGGCCTGTTAAAGGATTTCCTTGTTGTTTATGGCCTATTGCCATTAACTAGCATGCTATATTTCCCCAAAAGGCGGCCTGGCCCGCAGGTGATTTTATTTGTCCCCCCCAAGTTTTCTTGGATATAAAAGACTGTAAAAACACCAGGAAATGAGCTCAATGTTTTGTTAATTGAGTATATCTGTTCCCAAGTATTGCCACTGTAATGTAGTTCGTCTGTTGTTTGTAGAGAGTCAGACCGAAATGCAGCGTGTAGGTTACTCATGACTTTTAATGAAGAATAATGCTGTACATGAAATAACTGAAAATACAAAAACAACAAACGAGTGAAACTAATACAGCCTATCTGGTGACTAACACTAAGACAGGTACAATCACCCACGAAATACAACGCGCACTCAGGCTGCCTAAATACGGTTCCCAATCCGAGACAACGAGAATCAGCTGACTCCAATTAGGAATCGCCTCAGGCAGCCAAGCCTAACTAGACACACCCCTAATAATACACACTCCCAATTAATACAAACCCCAATACGAAATACAACATATAAACCCATGTCACACCCTGGCCTACCCAAACAATTAACAAAACACAAGATACAATGACCAAGGCGTGACAGCCACACATAAATATAGTGGCATATGTGACTGTCTACTAATGTAATCAAGGTTTGAAATTATTCTGATTGGGATTGTTGCGGTCAATTTGCAGTGTGCAAATTATTTTGAATGATGTTTCGGCCCTCCGACCATCCGCTCAAAGAATTGGCCCACTGCTGAATGTAATTGAGGACCCCTTGTCCTCCAGGACTAGGTCTGTCTGTCTGATTGCCCTCTGAATGGTTACTGTTGTGCTGAGGGAAGACTAAAGCCCGGATGAGTTTAGATCATATTCTCAGAGGCTTTACACATAGTTATTACACATAGTTATTACATTCTACAGAACCTTTAACCTGAGGATTAGAGATGAAAGTAGTTATCAGCTTTAAGTAAATGCATTCTTCATCTAGTAGAAGAGTGGTGAGAGATATACCATACGGTCATATGGCTGTACAGTAATATAATACATTTTGAGTGTTTGAAGAGTGATTAGCTGCTGCTGCCTGCCACACAATGACCTACAGTGACATGCCGAGTTGAACTCCAGTAAATAAGCAGAGCGATTTGCTTTGATGCTCTCTTCCTTGAAGTGGATTCATAGAATTTGATTCACAGCCCCTCCTTGACTTGTATATCTGTAAACAACCTCTCATCTTACTACTACAGTATAGTACAGGTTAGGGCTGGGCAATATATCTCAATGTTTTCAAACTTATGGGCGATTCACGATATATATCTTGATTTATTTTCAATGTTTCAATGTAAGCCTTGTTGTACAATTAAAGGTCAAGAACACTGACCTTAAACAGTCAGCAATAATATAATGCATTCATGGCTTGTGAATTTATACCTAGGCTGAATATATTTCTTCCACAATCATAAGACCCACTAATAATCACATTATTTTATCAAAATTGTTGTACCTGTTTTTTGTTGTTGCAATAATCACTGATCTGGCTTTCAGGTTTGTCTATAAAAATGCCTTTTTTTTTGTCACACATGTAACCAGAACCATGCATAAGGCACATTCACTAATAATGTAGCAGGCATTATAGAAAATGAACACCGGTCTCTCAAGCACAAGCCCACGTTCTAGTGAGTAGCCAGATAATATTTATATTTCAAGTTTAGCCAACTTGGATCTAGGTATATTTTCACAAGCTCTGAATCCAGCTAACAAGGTAGAACAGGTGATTTGTTATCAACACACCCTTCTGTCCGTCTCCAACTGTTTGAACAGCATGCTGGCCTGTCCACTTTGTTCAGATGTTGAAATCACATTGCCTACCTTATTTCTCAGGATGAGAAAGAGTTGCCAATTCCTTCTATAATTGTTTTATGCTTATTGCACATTTATAAAACAGACTTAACAGCTACTATAACAATCTTTATTTGACGAAAATGCTGCTAGTGATACGTGGTACCGTAATGCGCGCTACAAACCAAATCTTCCAGAATGAATGTTCATTGGTACATCTGTTTTAGCAGTGTCTGCTCTGCTCAACATTTGAGGAGTTGAAACATAAACATGGTATGGTTCAAAAAGTTAACTTCTCCTGTATTACAGTAAAATAATGTCTCCATGTGTTTCGGTGTCCATATGACCAATTCTGTTGAACCAAACCTCAAATGCAAATAGTGAGTTTAAACCATTTGTCAGAGGAAGAAGTGATCTCATCTTTGTTGTTGTGAGTGGTAGGGGGAGTGGCTTAGGAGAAAGAGGCGAAGCGAGAGTTTTCACTCCTCGCCAAGTTCTGTCCAAAATAAGCCCAATGCGTTTCAATGCGCTTATTTTGAACCCAAGCTTGTCGCCTGCCTTCCTGCCTTTGGAACAACGACTCCCATTGTTGCGACGGAGACATGAGAATCACATCATTATATACAGATTGCTGGTGTTAATGGGAAGGTGCACAGCACAGATTCTGCCTCTTCGACCCTACTCTCCTCCCTTTCTGCACCCTATGACTCACACTGTCCCCTTTCCTCTTGGTCCTCCCCTCCTGCTCCATGGCTGAGAGACTCATTGCAGAACAGGGCTGCGGGCAACTGAGCAAGATTTTAGGAAAACTAAACTTCCGGATCCTTTCACTCCCTCCTCTCTACCTTCTCTTCCTCTGTATCTGCTGCTAAAGTCACTTTATACCACTCTAAATGTCAAGCTTCTAGCTTGAAACACTAGGAAACTAGTTTCCACCTTCTCCTCCCTCTTTAATCCTCCACCCGCTCACCCTCCCTCCTCCCTCTCTGTGGACGACTTTGCGGACTAAAAGAAAGTTGATGACATTTGCGCCTCATTCAGCCTTTTGAGTCCTTTGTTCCCACTCAAACATAACTACCCTACGCCTTGACCTCTTTCTCTCCTCTCTCTCCAGATGACATCTTGCGACTAGTGAGGTCTGGCCGGCCGACAACCTGCCCACTCGACCTCATTCCTTCTTCCCTCCTCCAGACCATCTCTGGAGACCTCCTCACTTCCCTCATCAACTCATCCTGACCACTGACTGCATCCTCTCTGACTTCAAAATGGCCCGAGTTGCTCCCCTCCTCAAGAAACCAACAGTCGACTCATCTGATGTCAAAACTATAGACCTGTATCCCTTCTTTCTTTTCTTTCCATAAAACCTGAGCGTTCTGTCTCTGATCAACTTTCTCATTATCTCTCTCAGAACGATCTTCTTGTCCCTAACCAGTCAGGCATCTAGATGGGTCACTCAACCGAGACTGCTCTTCTCTGTATCACAGAAGCTCTCCGCACTACCAACGCTGACTCTCTCTCCTCTGTTCTCAGCCTCCTAGATCTATCCACTGCCTTCGATACCACAAACCATCATATCCTCCTCTCCACCCTCTCAGGACTGGGCGTCTCAGGCTCTGCACACTCTTGGGTTGCATCCTACCTAGCAGGCCGCTCCTACCAGGTGACGTAGAGCGGATGTGTGTCTGCACTATGTACTCTCACTACTGGTGTCCCCCAGGGCTTGGTTTCAAGCCCTCTCCTTTTCTCTCTGTACACCAAGTCACACGGCGTTGTCATATCCTCACATGGTCTCTCCTATCATTGCTATGCGGATGACCCTCAACCACGTTTCTACTTCCCGCCTTCTGACACCCAGGTGGCGACACGCATCTATTTCTGTGTGCCTGGCAGAATTCTCAACTTGGATGTCGGCCCACATCCATGAATTCATCATCGTCAAGATCGAGCTGCTCTTCCTCCCGGGGAAGGCCTGCCCGCTCAAAGACTTCTCCATCACAATTGATAACTCCACAGTGTCACCCTCCCCGAGTGCAAAGAACTTTGGCGTGTCCGTGGACAACACCATGTAATTCTCTGCAAACATCAAAGCTCACTCCTACAGGTTCATGCTCTACAACATTTGAAGAGTATGACCCTACCTCACACAGGAAGCGGCTCAGTTCCTAATCCAGGCACTTGTCCTCTCTCGCTGGTCTACTGCAACTCACTGTTGGCTGGGCTCCCCCCTTGTGCCATCAAACCCCTGCAATGTATCCAAAACGCTCGCATGTCACCCAGTTCTCGCATGTCACCCCGCTCCTCCATACACTCCACTGGCTTCCAGTCCAAGCTACAAGACCATGATGCTTACCTATGGACCAGGAAGAGGAACCCTACACCCCAACCCAAGCACTCTGTTCTGCCACCACAGGTTTTTTGTCCCTCCCACCCCTACGGGAGGGCAGCACCAGCTCTGCCATGTTCAAGCTCTTCTCTGTCCTGGCACCCCAATCGTGGAACCAGCTTCCCCCTGGCGCCAGGACAGCAGAGTTTCTGCCCATCTTCCAAAAACATCTGAAACCCTACCTCTTCAAAGAGTATCTTTAATAATCCTCCTCACCTTTATGCCTGTGATATGTGGTTGTCGCACCTAGGTATCTTAAGATGAATGCACTAACTGTAAGTAACTCTGGATAAGATCGTATGCTATATAAAAAATAGTAAAAGTAAAATGTAAATAACTAATTGGACCTCATCTTTGCTCAGATTAAGACAGTCAGAAAGACAGATAGATTTTGTTGGCCAGTGGAATGTGTACTCTTACCTTCATAAGACCTCTCTTTTTTGTCACTTCTGCCACAGATGTGGAAAATACTGTCGCCACTAACGAGCCCCTACCACTTTCCTATCTCTCGTAGAGAGGTTCCTTTAGAGGGGTTAAAAACCACTTCCTCTCTGTGCTTGGCGCCGTGCTCAGTGGAAACTTTAACAACACCAATGAGGTGGAGGAGTCACTGTAGAACTGTGGCATGCCTTTCCTCCTGCTCAATATAGAACGCTGCCTGGGCCTCTATAGCAGAACAATAGCACGACGCAATGAAGTTGCGCACTCACCCCGCGATACGGAGCTGCCTCTTCCAGTCCCCAACTAACAAACCTGGCTGTGCTATTAATAGTGCGCATGTAGAACAGCTGGAATGGAGAAAGAGGGATGGATGGATAGATGGTGAGGGGTAGAGAAAGAGAGAGGTCTTCTGGTCCATGGCTGTCCTGAAAAGAGTGGCTGAACATTCACACCCATTCTGTCAGGGCCCCGGTATACACTGGATGCCAAAACGTTGGTTCATTCAGCTACAAATTAATATCAGGAAGTATAATAGAGTTTATGACTTAAACATGTGTGGGGACATGTATTCACTGGAGTAGATTATGTTGAGGAAAAATTGTTTAAAACCCACCATGGCTGAGACTTATTTACAGTAGGATAGAACAGTCATACAGGATTAGGTGGAGAAGGGAGGATCTGTGGGCCTTTTAGGATGGATGAAGACTGTGGAACACTTGTTCAGAGGTTATACTCAGCGTCAGCCCCCAGCCTCTGCCCTGCTGTGTTGCTTGTTTTGGTATGGTCTATCTAAACTATTTACCTCCAGCACTGGCCATGTGATTCTCATCACTGTGACAGACCATTAGATGACTGTGACTGATGCACTGAGGAGCACTTCATATCCCAATTAAGGTGGTAATATCCAAATGCCATGAGCTCGACTACAAATCACCAGTTCTCGCTCTGCTCTGAGGATTTGAGTAAGAAAAACACACTGCACATGGAGGTGTTTTGAATCTCAACGTCTTCGTCAACAGTTACTGAACGAAATTAACAGAAAAATCCCATCTATTATTGCTTGAACACAGAATGAATGCTGCCTGCCTGCCTCCCTGTCTGCTTTGCTAGGATAAAATGGCAGCTTGCTTACCTCTATTCATGCCTGACACTAGGTGAGTGATTGCTGCAGCACGTGGGAGACGGTAGTAGGAAAGTATTGTGGTTTCACGTGGTGCTAGCTGTGCTCTACTTAAAACTCAACAGAAGCTGATATGTCTTCATACCTACAGTTGAAGTCGGAAGTTTACATACACCTTAACCAAGTACATTTAAATTCAGTTTTTCACAATTCCTGACATTTAATCCTAGTAAAAATTCCCTCTTTAAGGTAGGATCACCACTTTATTTTAAGAATGTGACATGTCAGAATAATAGTGCAGAGAGTGATTTATTTCAGCTTTTATTTCTTTAATCACATTCCCTGTGGGTCAGAAGTTTACATACACTCAATTAGTATTTGGTAGCATTGCCTTTAAATTGTTTAACTTGGGTCAAACGTTTTGGGTAGCCTTCCACCAGCTTCCCACAATAAGTTCGGTGAATTTTGGCCCATTCCTCCTGACAGAGCTGGTGTATCTGAGTCAGGTTTGTAGGCCTCCTTGCTCGCAAATGTTTTTTCAGTTCTGCCCACACATTTTCTATAGGATTGAGGTCAGGGCTTTGTGATGGCCACTCCAATACCATGAATTTGTTGTCCTTTTGCCACAACTTTGGAAGTATGCTTGGGGTAATTGTTCATTTGGAAGACCCATTGCGACCAAGCTTTAACTTCCTGACTGATGTCTTGAGATGTTACTTCAATATATCCAGATAATTTTCATGGCATCTGTTTTTTGAAGTGCACCAGTCCCTCCTGCAGCAAAGCACCCCCACAACATGATGCTGCCAACCCTGTGCGTCACGGTTAGGATGGTGTTCTTCGGCTTGCAAGCCTCCCCCTTTTCCTCCAAACATAACGATGGTAATTATGGACAAACAGGTCTATTTTTTGTTTCATCAGACCAGAGGACATTTCTCCAAAACGTATAATCTTTGTCCCCATGTGTAGTTGCAAACTGTAGTCTGGCTTTTTAATGGCGGTTTTGGAACAGTGGCTTCTTCCTTGCTGAGTGGCCTTTCAGGTTATGTCGATATAGGACTTGTTTTATTGTGGATATAGATACTTTTATACCTGTTTCCTCCAGCTTCTTCACAATGTCCTTTGTTATTGTTCTGGGATTGATTTGCATTTTTCGCACCAAAGTACGTTCATCTCTATGAGACAGAATGTGTCTCCTTCCTGAGCGGTATGACGGCTGCATGGTCCCATGGTGTTTATACTTGCGTACTATTTTTTGTACAGATAAACGTGGTATCTTCAGCCATTTGGAAATTGCTCCTAAGGATGAACCAGACTTGTGGAGGTCTACAATGTTTTTTCTGAGGTTTTGACTGATTTCTTTAGATTCTACCATGATTTCAAGCATAGAGGCAAAGAGTTTGAAGGTAGGCCTTGAAATACATCCACAGGTACACCTCCAATTGACTCATATGATGTCAATTAGCCTATCAGAGGCTTCTGAAGCCATGTCATTGTTTTCTGGAATTTTCCAAGCTGTTTAAAGGCACAGTCAACTTAATGTACTGTATGTAACCTTCTGACCCACTGTAATTGTGATACAGTGAGTTAGTTACAAGTGAATTAGTCTGTCTGTAAACAATTGTTGGAAAAATGACTTGACATGCACAAAGTATAGTTTGTAACAAGACATTTTTGGAGTGGTTAAAAAACAAGTTTTAGTGATTCTAACCTAACTATGTAAACTTCCCACTTCAACTGCATTATCTGAATGTGAAGTTGGCTCAACTATTTGTCCTGTCTGTGTGGCTTGTGTTTAAATGTAGATATATTGGCTTTCATTTTTTCTTAATTTGTTGTGTTACAAAGTGCAGTTAAAATACATTTAATTGTAACGATCTACACAAAATACTCTGTAATGTCAAAGTGAAATAGAAATATTCTAATATTTGTCAAAAATAAATAAGAAAAATAAAACACTATATATATTGATTAGATACGTTTTCATCCCTCTGAGTCAGTACATGTTAGAATCACCTTTGTCAGTCTATCTAGGTAAGGATCTAAGAGCTTTTCACACCTGAATTGTACAATATTTGCATTATTCTTTTAAAAATTCTTCAAGCTCTGTCAAGTTGTTTGTTGATCATCGTTAGACAGCCATTTTCAAGTCTTGCCATTGATTTTCTAACTGATTTAGGTAAAACATGTAACTAGGCCACTCAAAAACATTCAATGTCGTCTTGGTAAGCAACTCCAGTGTAGATTTAGTCTTGTGTTTTAGGTTATTGTTCTGCTGAAAAGTAAATTGAAAAGTACATTTGTCTCCCAGTGTCTGCTGGAAAAAGTCTCGACCAGGTTTTCCTCTAAAATTTTGCCTGTGTTTAGTTCTATTCCGTTTATTTTTATCATAAAAATAACTCCCAAGTCCTTACCGATGCCAGGGCAGTAGGGTAGCCGGCAGGGTAGCCTAGTGGTTAGTGCATTGGACTAGTAACCCGAAAGGTTGCAAGTTCAAATCCCCAAGCTGACAAGGTACAAAATCTGTCATTCTACCCCTGCCCCTGAACAGGCAGTTAACCGATATAGGACTGTTCCTAGGCCGTCATTGAAATTAAGAATTTGTTCTTAACTGACTTGCCAAGTAAAATAAAGGTAAAATTAAAATACCCATAAAATGATGCAGCCACAACCATGTTTGAAAATATGAAGAGTGGCACTCAGTGATGTCCCCCAAACATAACACTTTGTATTCAAGTTCATTATTTAGCCACATTTTTTTCAGTTTTACTTTGTGTCTTATTGCAAACAGGATGCATGTTTTGGGATATTTTTATTCTGTACAGGCGTCCTTCTTTTCACTCTGTCAATTTGGTTAGTATTGTGGATTCACTACAATGTTTTTTATCCTTCCTCAGTTTTATCCTATTACAGCCATTAAATACTTATTGACTGAAAACATTTCAGATTTTCATTTTTAATTGATTTGTATAAACATAATTCAACTTTGACATTACGTGGTATTATGTGTAGGCCAGTGACAAAAACATCTAAATGTAACCTTTTACTGCAGTGGGCTAAATCATGGTCACACAATGTTTCTTGGTTTTCTTAAACAAATGTACTTTGAAACCAAAGTATACACTTCACAGACATGGTTATGGGCTTAAAGAAAAAAAAGACACCTGACCATGTGAATATTTTGAGTTGAAATGTATTCAATTTTGAGTTTGCTTCCCAATATTACACTTTATATACATCATAGAAGACTGAAATATAACAAAATAATTTGACATAGAAACAACAGATATTCTGCTGTTAAGAAAAAGTGTATTAATTATGAAATTATATATACAGTACCAGTCAAAAGTTTGGACACACCTGATCAAGTATTGCTACGCATAGATATAGTGGCATATGTGATCGTCTACTAATGTAATCAAGGTTTGAAATTATTTTGTTTTTGTGAAATACTATATCTGATTGGGATTGTTGCTGTCAATTTGCAGTGTACAAATTATTTTTAACTATATTTCGGCCCTCCAACCATCCACTCAAATGAGAATCGTCCCACTGCTGAATGTAATTGAGGACCCCTTGTCCTCCAGGACTAGGTCGGTCTGTCTGTCTATCTGATTGCCCTCTGAATGGTTACTGTTGTGATGCTGCTGAGGGAAGACTAAAGCTTGGATGAATTTAGGTCATATTCTCCGAGGCTTTACACATACAGTCAAAAGTTTGGACACACCTACTCATTCCAGGGTTGTTCTTTAATTAAAAACAATGTTCTACCTTGTAGAATAATGGTGAAGGCATCAACACTATGAAATAACACATATGGATTCATGTAGTAACCAAAAAAGTGTTAAATCAAAATATATTTTATATTTTAGATTCTTCAAAATAGCCACCCTTTGCCTTGATGACATCTTTGCACACTCTAGGCAAAATAAAACCCCAAAACATGTACAGACAAACTTGGGCTCATCAAATAATTCAAAACACATCACCTGGAGCCAAGATCTGGATGTCAATGATGTGTGTAACATTTCAGATTTTTAAGAGCACAAAGCAGTTTGAGAAAATCTGGAGAATAAATGCTTAAGATAATTACAAATTAGTTTTAAGGCTCATTTGCCAATAACCTCAATATTGAACTAACTTAGGTTGAGTATGACCAATGGCCACAATTGTCATAGATACCCAATGACATAGTGTTACGGGATTCTTCGTCAAAGGAGAGGCAGACCAATACGCAGCGTGGTTGAAGTTCATGGTTTTTTAATAAGGAAAACTATACATGAACAAACTACAAAACAATAAATGTGAAAACCCGAAACCAGTCCCATGTGGTACAAACACTGACACAGGAGACAATCACCCACAAACCCCAACACCAAACAGGCTAACTAAATATGGTTCCCAATCAGAGACAATGACTAACACCTGCCTCTGATTGAGAACCATATCAGGCCAAACACAGAAACAGACAAACTAGACACACAACATAAAATGCCCACTCAGATCACACCCTGACCAAACAAAACATAGAACATACAAAGCAAACTATGGTCAGGGTGTGACACGTAGTCTCAACTCATCTCAATATCTGGTGTTTGGCCTGGTATGACCTTATGTCTTTAACTTCACAAACCTATTCAACCTCTGTAGAATTTAGTAGACTAACTTGCATATGTAAAACGGCCTAAATAACCTAATTGAAACGGATTGATACAGCAGAAACAACTCCTCAATAGTATAGTCATGCAAATCTGTCTCTGAGTCTGGATGCAAATACCTGCCCATTTTCAGCTCTGCCAATGACAGAGTGGCCTTTGTGTCCACACATAGACATTAATGGTTCATTATGCACTGCAAATACTACACAACTGCATAAGTAACAGCTATAAGTCTTCCATCAAGGATTATGTTACTAAAAAGTAAACAATGACTAGATTTCACTTGAATGGATAGTACTGTCAGTTTTTCCCTCAAAACACATCTCTCCAGTGCTTGGCAAGGCTGCTGAGTAGGAATAATGACAGGTACTGTATATTATGTGCTTCCTAACTTTGATGGAAGTGGAGAGAATTATTGAGTCCAGAGAGGAGCAGCAGAGCTGGGGTATCCATCATCCCAGGAATACAGGAAAAGGAAGTCTCACTGGGACAAATCACCCCAAATACGTCACACCACTGGAGGAACCTCAGATACTCTCTGAAGACAACCCCAGAGAATCCTCAGGAAATGAGTTTATGTAAATAACCTACAGTGCATTCGGAAAGTATTCAGACCCCTTGACTTTTTTCACATTTGTTACGTTACAGCCTTTTTCTAAAATGGATTCATTACAGAAGTGTCCTCACCAATCTACACACAATACCCCATAATTACAAAGTGAAAACAGGTTTTTAGACATTTTTGCAAATGTATTACAAATAACAGAAATATCTTATTAACATAAGTATACAGACCCTTTGCTATGAGACTCAAAATTGAGCTCAGGTACATGTTTCCATTGATCATCCTTGAGATGTTTCAACAACTTGATTGGAGTCCACCTGTGGGAAATTCAATTGATTGGACATGATTTGGAAAGCCACACACCTGTCTATATAAGGTCCTACAGTTGACAGTGCATGTCAGAGCAAAAACCAAGCCATGAGGTCGAAGGAATTGCCCATAGAGCTCTGAGACAGGATTGTGTCGAGGCACAGATCTGGGCAAGGGTACCAAAACATGTCTGCAACATTGAGGTTCCATAAGAACACAGTGGCCTCCATCATTCTTAAATGGAAGAAGTTTGGAAACTCAAAGACTATTCTAAATTGAGCAATTGTGGGAGAAGTGAACAAGAACCCGATGGTTACTCTGACAGAGTTCCTTTGTGGAGATGAGAGAACCTTCCAGAAGGATAAACATCTCTGCAGCACTCCACCAATCAGGCCATTATGGTGGAGTGGCCAGAGCGAAGCCACTCCTCAGTAAAAGGCACATGACAGCCCGCTTGGAGTTTGCTAAAAGACACAAAGGACTTAGACCATGAGAAACAAGATTCTCTAGTTTGATGAAACCAAGATTGAACTCTTTGGCCTGAATGCCAAGCGTCTAGAGGAAACCTGGCACCACCCCTACCAGGGGATGATAGGGATGAATGTCCTTGAGTGGCCCAGCCAGAGCCCGGACTTGAACCCGATCAAAAATCTCTGGAGAGACCTGAAAATAGCTGCGCACGATGCTCCCCATCCAACCTGACAGAGCTTGAGAGGATCTGCAGAGAAGAATGGGAGAAACCTCTTAAATACAGGTGTGCCAAGCTTGTAGTGTCATACCCAAGAAGACTTGAGGCTTTATTCGCTGCCAAAGGTGCTTCAACAAAGTACTGAGTAAAGGGTCTGAATATTATGTAAATGTGGTATTGAAGTTTTTTTTTATATAAACATTTCTAAAAACCTGTTTTTGCTTTGTCAATATGGGGCTTTGTGTGTAGATTGATGAGGGAAAAATACTTTAAAATCCATTTTAGAATAAGGCTGTAACAGTTGGCTGGATGTCTTTTCAGTTGTGGACCATTCTTGATACACACGGGAAACTGTTGAGTGTGAAAAACCCAGCAGCGTTGCAGTTCTTGACACACTCAAATCGGTGTGCCAAGTACCTACTACCATACCCCATTCAAAGGCACTTAAATCTTTTGTCTTGCCCATTCACACTCTGAATGGCACAAATAAGAAATCCAATTCCCAATTGTTTCAATGCTTAAAAACCCTTATTTAACCTGTCTCCTCCTCTTCATCTACACTGATTGAAGTGGATTTATCAAGGACATCAATAAGGGATCATAGCTTTCACCTGGATTCACCTGGTCAGTCTATGTCATGGAAAGAGCATGTTTTGTACACATGGTATATTCTAGTACTTTACTTAGCCAATAGTCACACACTGAATCTTGATTCTAAAAGTAAACCACTGTGTGTTTTATGAATTTAGTGGCAGTTATAATCTGGATATGAAAATAAACAGTGATAACACTACTCTTGTACTACCAAGTGTTTACCAAGTATAGCCTAAATACACTAAAACTCCATATTAGTCCAACCCCGTCCTCAGTCATTCCTTCTCAGACAGAGCTGGGATTTAGTATGTTAACTGTGTGCTGAGCCGTACCCCAAAAACGTCCAAATGATTTTGCCGTTATCCAATACATATATGATATAGGCTACTGCATATTCCGCAAACAGAAACAAATAAATAAATAAAGCGTTTTTTTAAGGAGAGAGGCCAGCGAAGCATAGTGTGTGCGTATTGTGCAAGAGACAGGATATAAATTAGAAATGTATTAAATCAAATCAAATCAAATTTTATTTGTCACATACACATGGTTAGCAGATGTTAAATGCGAGTGTAGCGAAATGCTTGTGCTTCTAGTTCCGACAATGCAGTGATAACCAACAAGTAATCTAACTAACAATTCCAAAACTACTGTCTTATACACAGTGTAAGGGGATAAGGAACATGTACATAAGGATATATGAATGAGTGATGGTACAGAGCAGCATACAGTAGATGGTATCGAGTACAGTATATACATATGAGATGAGTGTGTAGACAAAGTAAACATGTGTTACATAAGGATGCAGTCGATGATGTAGAGTACAGTATATACATATGCATATGAGATGAATAATGTAGGGTAAGTAACATTATATAAGGTAGCATTGTTTAAAGTGGCTAGTGATATATTTACATCATTTCCCATCAATTCCCATTATTAAAATGGCTGGAGTTGGGTCAGTGTCAATGACAGTGTGTTGGCAGCAGCCACTCAATGTTAGTGGTGGCTGTTTAACAGTCTGATGGCCTTGAGATAGAAGCTGTTTTTCAGTCTCTCGGTCCCAGCTTTGATGCACCTGTACTGACCTCGCCTTCTGGATGATAGCGGGGTGAACAGGCAGTGGTTCGGGTGGTTGATGTCCTTGATGATCTTTATGGCCTTCCTGTAACAACGGGTGGTGTAGGTGTCCTGGAGGGCAGGTAGTTTCCCCTCGGTGATGCGTTGTGCAGTCCTCACTACCCTCTGGAGAGCCTTACGGTTGAGGGTGGAGCAGTTGCCGTACCAGGCGGTGATACAGCCCGCCAGGATGCTCTCGATTGTGCATCTGTAGAAGTTTGTGAGTGCTTTTGGTGACAAGCCGAATTTCTTCAGCCTCCTGAGGTTGAATAGGCGCTGCTGCGCCTTCTTCACGACGCTGTCAGTGTGAGTGGACCAATTCAGTTTGTCTGTGATGTGTATGCCGAGGAACTTAAAACTAGCTACCCTCTCCACTACTGTTCCATCGATGTGGATAGGGGGTGTTCCCTCTGCTGTTTCCTGAAGTCCACAATCATCTCCTTAGTTTTGTTGACGTTGAGTGTGAGGTTATTTTCCTGACACCACACTCCGAGGGCCCTCACCTCCTCCCTGTAGGCCGTCTCGTCGTTGTTGGTAATCAAGCCTACCACTGTTGTGTCGTCCGCAAACTTGATGATTGAGTTGGAGCGTGCGTGGCCACGCAGTCGTGGGTGAACAGGGAGTACAGGAGAGGGCTCAGAACGCACCCTTGTGGGGCCCCCGTGTTGAGGATCAGCGGGGAGGAGATGTTGTTGCCTACCCTCACCACCTGGGGGCGGCCCGTCAGGAAGTCCAGTACCCAGTTGCACAGGGCGGGGTCGAGACCTAGGGTCTCGAGCTTGATGACGAGCTTGGAGGGTACTATGGTGTTGAATGCCGTGCTGTAGTCGATGAACAGCATTCTCACATAGGTATTCCTCTTGTCCAGGTGGGTTAGGGCAGTGTGCAGTGTGGTTGAGATTGCATCGTCTGTGGACCTATTTGGGCGGTAAGCAAATTGGAGTGGGTCTAGGGCAGAGGTGGGCAAACTTTTTGACTCGCGGGCCACAATGGGTTCTAAAATTTGACAGAGGGGCCAGGCCAGGAGCATTTGGAGGGAGTGTTTGGGCCGGATATACTAAAGCATTAAATGTAGTGTGTGCAAACCTCATAGCACAGTAAGAACACTACAACCCAATTTATTAACTGTCTTTCAAATGTGAAAAATAGCCCTTATCAAATGTAAATAGATTAAAATAACATACGCACTGTGATTTATCAAGATTGCGTCTGTTTTTAATAAGTTTCAATCGAAGGTGCAAAGTTAAAGAAATCAACATTTATTGAAAAATGGAATCACTTTCAACATTCAAAACATATTATTACACAACGAAATACTCAAGCTCAATAATATCTACTTGTGTTAAACTCCGCAAAATCATGGATGGATTGTCCTGACCGCGCGCTCTACAAACTCGCCACGGACGCCCTCGCCTTCACGCGCAAACAGTACACGTGTATCGTTGCCAAGCACACAGACATAGGCTGTATTAAATATCCTACCTGCAGCTGAAAATTTAAATTTAAATTAAGAGCGATGTGCAGCGTGTTAATTAAGCTACTGTACCGCTGCTGTGCGTAAATGCGCATTGCTCTTAATTAAAAGACGCACTTCCAAACTTTCCATATGCATTTTTTCATAACACAGCAGAAAAAATCAAAAGGTCCTCCGTTATCTCAAAACTGTCGTTAATCCCTCGGATAAAAATTAGGAGCTGAGCAGTGTATTTTATGTCGTTACTTTCATCCAGTGCTAGTGAATATAACTTAAAGGACTCCACCTTTTTGTTTAACTCGCTGACTATATCTTCGTCAATCAGTTCCACGCGGCGAGTCACTGTCCTGCGTGCTAAACTGATTTTTTCAAACTTGGCTTTGCTCTCCGGACACAAGAGACCTGCTGTCTCTACCATGCACTCTTTCAAAAACTCGC
The DNA here is from genome assembly GCF_021184085.1 of Oncorhynchus gorbuscha. Taxonomy (NCBI): domain Eukaryota; kingdom Metazoa; phylum Chordata; class Actinopteri; order Salmoniformes; family Salmonidae; genus Oncorhynchus; species Oncorhynchus gorbuscha. Next base: position 26,250,878 of record NC_060184.1, on the reverse strand, counting down.
CTTCGGAGAAAGGCTTGCTAGCCTTTGCTAATTTGAATGCCAGCAAATAACTTGCCTTGGTACTTGACTCTTGAATTGCAGTTTGTCGGTGAAAAAAGTTCTGTTGACTCTGTAAATTAGCTGCCAACCTCTGAGCAGTAGCCGCCGTTCTTGTGTTGACTGCTTGCTAGCATAGTTTGCATGCTTCGTGGCAAAGTGAAGGCTGATATTGTACTCTTTGAAAACCGCAACAGCTTCTTGGCATATCAGACATACAGCCGTTGATCGGACTTCAGTGAAGAAGTATTTTGTTGTCCACTCCTTATAAAACACTCGGCATTCGCTGTCCACTTTCCTTCTCTTTGGTCCGCTCATTTTCACAGAAGGGCTTAATGGTGACGTGAAACGAAGTGAAAATTTAAGTGAAATAAAGAGAAATACGCACCACTCCAACAACGGTCAATATGTTTTGAGTGCGCCATCTATTGGGGAAATGTGGGCATTGCAGGGAAAGGGGAAAAAATGAGGTTTTTACTATAATTTGGACCAGTTCGGCGGGCCGGATTAAAAAACCTAACGGGCCGTATGTGGCCCGCGGGCCGTAGTTTGCCCATGTCTGGTCTAGGGTGTCAGGTAGGGTGGAGGTGATATGGTCCTTGACTAGTCTCTCAAAGCACTTCATGATGACGGAAGTGAGTGCTACGGGGCGGTAGGTTTAGCTCAGTTACCTTAGATTTCTTGGGAACAGGAACAATGGTGGCCTTCTTGAAGCATGTGGGAACAGCAGACTGGTATAGGGATTGATTGAATATGTCCGTAAACACACCGGCCAGCTGGTCTGCGCATGCTCTGAGGGCGCGGCTGGGGATGCCGTCTGGGCCTGCAGCCTTGCGAGGGTTAACACGTTTAAATGTCTTACTCACCTCGGCTGCAGTGAAGGAGAGACCGCATGTTTCCGTTGCAGGCCGTGTCAGTGGCACTGTATTGTCCTCAAAGCGGGCAAAAAAGTTATTTAGTCTGCCTGGGAGCAAGACATCTTGGTCCGTGACTGGGCTGGATTTCATCTTGTAGTCCGTGATTGACTGTAGACCCTGCCACATGCCTCTTGTGTCTGAGCCATTGAATTGAGATTCCACTTTGTCTCTGTACTGACGCTTAGCTTGTTTAATAGCCTTGCGGAGGGAATAGCTGCACTGTTTGTATTCAGTCATGTTGCCAGACACCTTGCCCTGATTAAAAGCAGTGGTTCGCGCTTTCAGTTTCACGCGAATGCTGCCATCAATCCACGGTTTCTGGTTAGGGAATGTTTTTATCGTTGCTATGGGAACGACATCTTCGACGCACGTTCTAATGAACTCGCACACCGAATCAGCGTATTCGTCAATATTCCCATCTGACGCAATACGAAACATGTCCCAGTCCACGTGATGGAAGCAGTCTTGGAGTGTAGAGACAGCTTGGTCTGACCTGCGTTGGACAGACCTCAGCCTGGGAGCCTCTTGTTTTAATTTCTGCCTGTAGGCAGGGATCAGCAAAATGGAGACGTGGTCAGCTTTTCCGAAAGGGGGGCGGGGCAGGGCCTTATATGCGTCGCGGAAGTTAGAGTAACAATGATCCAAGGTTTTACCACCCCTGGTTGCGCAATCGATATGCTGATAAAATTTAGGGAGTCTTGTTTTCAGATTGGCTTTGTTAAAATCACCAGCTACAATGATGTCAACAACTACAGACCAGTATCCCTTCTTTCTTTTCTCTCCAAAACTCTTGAACGTGCCGTCCTTGGTCAGCTCTCCCGCTATCTCTCTCAGAATGACCTTCTTGATCCAAATCAGTCAGGTTTCAAGACTAGTCATTCAACTGAGACTGCTCTTCTCTGTATCACGGAGGCGCTCCGCACCGCTAAAGCTAACTCTCTCTCCTCTGCTCTCATCCTTCTAGACCTATCGGCTGCCTTCGATACTGTGAACCATCAGATCCTCCTCTCCACCCTCTCCGAGTTGGGCATCTCCGGCGCGGCCCACGCTTGGATTGCGTCCTACCTGACAGGTCGCTCCTACCAGGTGGCGTGGCGAGAATCTGTCTCCTCACCACGCGCTCTCACCACTGGTGTCCCCCAGGGCTCTGTTCTAGGCCCTCTCCTATTCTCGCTATACACCAAGTCACTTGGCTCTGTCATAACCTCACATGGTCTCTCCTATCATTGCTATGCAGACGACACACAATTAATCTTCTCCTTTCCCCCTTCTGATGACCAGGTGGCGAATCACATCTCTGCATGTCTGGCAGACATATCAGTGTGGATGACGGATCACCACCTCAAGCTGAACTTCGGCAAGACGGAGCTGCTCTTCCTCCCGGGGAAGGACTGCCCGTTCCATGATCTCGCCATCACGGTTGACAACTCCATTGTGTCCTCCTCCCAGAGCGCTAAGAACCTTGGCGTGATCCTGGACAACACCCTGTCGTTCTCAACTAACATCAAGGCGGTGGCCCGTTCCTGTAGGTTCATGCTCTACAACATCCGCAGAGTACGACCCTGCCTCACACAGGAAGCGGCGCAGGTCCTAATCCAGGCACTTGTCATCTCCCGTCTGGATTATTGCAACTCGCTGTTGGCTGGGCTCCCTGCCTGTGCCATTAAACCCCTACAACTCATCCAGAACGCCGCAGCCCGTCTAGTGTTCAACCTTCCCAAGTTCTCTCACGTCACCCCGCTCCTCCGCTCTCTCCACTGGCTTCCAGTTGAAGCTCGCATCCGCTACAAGACCATGGTGCTTGCCTACGGAGCTGTGAGGGGAACGGCACCTCAGCACCTCCAGGCTCTGATCAGGCCCTACACCCAAATAAGGGCACTGCGTTCATCCACCTCTGGCCTGCTCGCCTCCCTACCACTGAGGAAGTACAGTTCCCGCTCAGCCCAGTCAAAACTGTTCGCTGCTCTGGCTCCCCAATGGTGGAACAAACTCCCTCACGACGCCAGGACAGCGGAGTCAATCACCACCTTCCGGAGACACCTGAAACCCCACCTCTTTAAGGAATACCTAGGATAGGATAAAGTAATCCTTCTCACCCCCCCCCCCCTTAAAATATTTAGATGCACTATTGTAAAGTGGCTGTTCCACTGGATGTCATAAGGTGAATGCACCAATTTGTAAGTCGCTCTGGATAAGAGCGTCTGCTAAATAACTTAAATGTAAATGTAATGTAAATGAATGCAGCCTCCGGATATATGTTTTCCAGTTTGCAAAGAGTTAAATAAAGTTCGTTCAGAGCCATCGATGTGTCTGCTTGGGGGGGGATATATACGGCTGTGATTATAATCGAAGAGAATTCTCTTGGAAGATAATGCGGTCTACATTTGATTGTGAGGAATTCTAAATCAGGTGAACAGAAGGATTTGAGTTCCTGTATGTTTCCTTCATCACACCATGTCCCGTTAGTCATGAGGCATACGCCCCCGCCACTCTTCTTACCAGAGAGATGTTTGTTTCTGTCCGCGCGATGCGTGGAGAAACCCGTTGGCTGCACCGCAGTGAGACAGTCAGTTCCTGCCTCACAGACTCTTCCTGCATCGTCGGTTTCCCCAGTCTGTTAACCCATCATTAATTAGCAAAAAATTAGGCTAATGCTGCATTGAATGTATTACCTGAAAGAGGTAGGCTAGGACATCTATATATAGGGCTATATATCAATCTAGAACAGGATTACCTATTTGCAATGCAATTTGAATGGAGTCGATGGAGAGAGAGAAAGACTGCTAGAGACTGCTTGCACATGCACTGATTTAAAGCGATGATATTCGAGTGATAGGCTGTAGCATAGACTATGCTTCAGAAAATGCAAGCCTACCTGTCACAAGAATAAAAGTTACCATGATGAAATCTACATGCGCTCCATACTGAGATGGGCTGTCTGTTCATAACCTGAGCGTTGATGATTCATCATGCAGAGGCCGTAGAGAAGCCAGATTTCCACATTGCATATCGTTTAACAGTTCCATTTCACGCCATGCAGTTCATATAAAAAATGTATTAGAATTGACTGGTTTCTCCCTGTTATTTATCCCGGGAAAAGGGAGTGGTTTTGGGCGTTAAATCCTGGAAAATCTTGGTAACCGTGTTCCCTCCATTCAATCCGAGTCCTGATGTGTGTTTTACATGTCACTACCTGAGCAGTCTGCTGTCTATGCATTGCCCACATGTTTGTGATTTGTGTGTTTAAGGAACAGGTGATTTGCATGGGCGCAGAAGGCACATAGATTCAGACCTGACCACAGGCAGGCAAGGCCATGTCTACGGACGCTGGGTCGCCTGCCTCTCAAGTCCTCACTCTCAAATTCATACCAACTCATTTGCATGGCCCTTTGTTTTTCTAAGGTGGCTTTGTGAAACAAATGAGCCATAAACCCTATTGTCCTGCCCCTGTGAAGCCTCAGATTATAGCCAGAAGCTTGAGAGGAAAGTGGAGAGACAGAGTGCAGCATCCATCCCATTCATCTATCACCATGTCGTCTTTTGTCTTTCACATGTGGAGCCTGGTTGTCCCTGTGCTGGATGTTGTCTCAGCGTCTATCCTCTTCTTCCTCAGAGAGCTGCAGGTACTGTAACAGCAACTTGCTGGCTTTAGAGATCAGTTTATACTGAAGTGCCTGTTCAGTGTTTTCGCTATGATTTTTTTCAGCAGTGGTGGCAAGGATAGCAGGGGGCAGAAATATATATTGAAGAAAAATTACAACATATTATTTTGTAGCGGTGGCAACAATTTAGCAGCGATGTCCCCCAATGAATATAGAGGAAACACTTGCCTGTTGCTTTATTTTATAGCAGCATAGAGGTGCTACTCTCGTTTATTAAACCAAAACTAATTCTGTGTTCTGTATGGGTCTTATCTCTATCTTGATCAAAATTTATCATGTTTTCTAAGTTCTGATGGGTGGTCAGAGGTCATGAAAGGAATTCAGTGACATATGTAGAGTGCTTTTAGATATGAGAAAATAGGTTATGACTGCAGTGCTTATATACTGTATGTATCTTATTCAGCATGGATAATATTGAATGAATAAATGCATAACATTTCTCTGTCACAAACTTCCATGAATACTTTTGACCGCACATGCGGTCATCTTGACCTGACATCCTTCCTCCACCCTCCTCCCTTTTCCATCCCTCCATACCAGAGTCGCTCAAGTCAGTTTCTGTCTCACAGACTCTTCCTGCATCGTCTGTTTCCCCAGTCTCCAGTCAGTTCCTGTCTCACAGACTCTTCCTGCATCGTCTGTTTCCCCAGTCTCCAGTCAGTTCCTGTCTCACAGACTCTTCCTGCATCGTCTGTTTCCCCAGTCTCCAGGCAGTTCCTGTCTCACAGACTCTTCCTGCATGGTCTGTTTCCCCAGTCTCCAGTCAGTTCCTGTCTCACAGACTCTTCCTGCATCGTCTGTTTCCCCAGTCTCCAGTCAGTTCCTGTCTCACAGACTCTTCCTGCATCGTCTGTTTCCCCAGTCTCCAGGCAGCTCCTGTCTCACAGACTCTTCCTGCATCGTCTGTTTCCCCAGTCTCCAGTCAGTTCCTGTCTAACAGACTCTTCCTGCATCGTCTGTTTCCCCAGTCTCCAGCCAGTTCCTGTCTCACAGACTCTTCCTGCATGGTCTGTTTCCCCAGTCTCCAGTCAGTTCCTGTCTCACAGACTCTTCCTGCATCGTCTGTTTCCCCAGTCTCCAAGCAGTTCCTGTCTCACAGACTCTTCCTGCATCATCTGTTTCCCCAGTCTCCAGTCAGTTCCTGTCTCACAGACTCTTCCTGCATCGTCTGTTTCCCCAGTCTCCAGGCAGTTCCTGTCTCACAGACTCTTCCTGCATCGTCTGTTTCCCCAGTCTCCAGGCAGTTCCTGTCTCACAGACTCTTCCTGCATCGTCTGTTTCCCGTCTCCAGTCAGTTCCTGTCTCACAGACTCTTCCTGCATCGTCTGTTTCCCCAGTCTCCAGCCAGTTGCTGTCTCACAGACTCTTCCTGCATCGTCTGTTTCCCCAGTCTCCAGTCAGTTCCTGTCTCACAGACTCTTCCTGCATCGTCTGTTTCCCCAGTCTCCAGGCAGTTCCTGTCTCACAGACTATTCCTGCATCGTCTGTTTCCCCAGTCTCCAGGCAGTTCCTGTCTCACAGACTCTTCCTGCATCGTCTGTTTCCCCAGTCTCCAGTCAGTTCCTGTCTCACAGACTCTTCCTGCATCGTCTGTTTCCCAGTCTCCAGTCAGTTCCTGTCTCACAGACTCTCCCTGTATCGTCTGTTTCCCCAGTCTCCAGTCAGTTCCTGTCTCACAGACTCTTCCTGCATCGTCTGTTTCCCCAGACTCCAGTCAGTTCCTGTCTCACAGACTCTTCCTGCATCGTCTGTTTCGCCAGTCTCCAGCCAGTTGCTGTCTCACAGGCTCTTCCTGCATCGTCTGTTTCCCCAGTCTCCAAGCAGTTCCTGTCTCACAGACTCTTTCTGCATCGTCTGTTTCCCCAGTCTCCAGTCAGTTCCTGTCTCACAGACTCTTCCTGCATCGTCTGTTTCCCCAGTCTCCAGTCAGTTCCTGTCTCACAGACTCTTCCTGCATCGTCTGTTTCCCCAGTGCGTCTCCATGGCTCCTCTCTGCTTCCTTCTAACACTGATCTGTTTTGATCCGTCTCTCTGTCTGTGAGGGGTACTGCCGGCCGTCTTCTCCTGCACTCCTCCATGTCGGCTCGGTGCAGTGGCCCAGTACCTGTCAGTCTGTGTTACTAATGTGTTTTTAAGCACCCCCAACCACAACGGCTGGCAGGTTTTGTTTCCCATCAGCAACTTTGATACATACCAGAACCCCAGTGCCTGAGCTGAGCTGTGAGAGACTCAGATGAGCCGCTCACTCTTCTTTCATCTGAACGCACAGAAATATCACAGAACACAGAGATACCTTCTCTTTTAAACCGTTAACTCAAAGGGAGAATGTATTCACAATGTTCCAACACTAGTGATGGATGGGGTTTGAGGATTTCTAAGAGATTTATTTTGAACAGAACTAGGTGGAGCCATTATATTGTGCTCACTACTTAGCTACTTTCTCACTATGGATGGAATAGCACTTAAAAAGTGCTATTATAGATTGGATGCAGAGGAGGCTGGTGGGAAGAGCTATAGGAGGACGGGCTCATTGTAATGGCTGGAATGGAATTAGTGGAATGAAGTCAAACATGTAGTTTCCATATATTTGATATGTTTGATAATGTTCCTTTTATTCCATTCCAGCCATTACAATGAGCCAAATCTCCTATAGTGCCGCCCACCAGCCTCCTCTGCTCAGATGTACATGTACTGGGTTGTTCCACCAATTCAAGTCTTCTGAGATGTATAAGTTGGTCATTTTTTTTGTTGATTTCACCATTTTTTTTGATGTCATAAAAAGTTAGGTTGTTCAACTTCATAAAAAAACAGTTTTCCATCTCAAAGTTAAATAAAACAAAATGCCTATAGTAAGTGGATATTTTAAGTGCCAAATAAATTAACAGGGTTGACAGTAACAGGGTTGACGATTTCATCTTAAATCAGCCATACATCTTGTGACAGGGGGAATGGAAGCTTGTGTACAACAGGGAGTGGCAATTGAATGCAAGCTTCACAAAAGCTATTTAAATTATAACATTGTAGCCTGTCTGTGGGTAACAGGGTTGACGTATTATACTCGATCTGCTCAGTTTTCCACCACAAAACACCAGAAAAATAGCCAAAACGAGTAGAACCAGCTCACCTGCTTTTACACTATGATTTCACTATTACATGTTGAATGTCTTTGAATAAACAAAAAGGAATAGTTTCACATCATAGGGTGTCCTTAAAATGAGGGGCAGATGTAGATGAATAAATCTTCAGAAATGACTTTGTCAAAGCAACAAAATAATGACTAGGGTTTTACAATGATAGTGAAAACATTTTGGGGTTAAGTGGGTTAAAATCTTCCCAGAAGTCACAGAGGGTACACTGAGGGACATGTCAAAATGACAGTGGTAGAAGTACCCAATTGTCATACTTGAGTAAAAGTAAAGATATGTTAATAGAAAATGACTCAAAAGTGAAAGTCACAGTAAAATACTGAGTAAAAGTCTACAATTATTTGGTTAATATACTTAAGTATTAAAAGTAAATGTAATTGATAAAATGTACTTAAGTATCAAAAGTAAAAACCATTTAAAATTCCTTATATTAAACAAACCAGACAGCACCATTTTCTTGTTTTTTAAATTTACGAATAGGAGTTGATAGGCTTGAAGTCATAAACAGTGCAATGCTTGATGCACAACGAAGAGCTGCTGGCAAAACGCACATAAGTGCTGTTTGAATGAATGTTTACATGCCTGCTGCCTACCACCGCTCAGTCCGATACTTGTATGCTCAGTCAGATTATATGCAACACGCTAGATAATATCTAGTAATATCATCAACCATGTGTAGTTAACTAGTGATTATTATTTTTTACCTTTATTTAACTAGGCAAGTCAGTTAAGAACAAATTCTTATTTTCAATGATGGCCTAGGAACAGTGGGTTAACTGCCTGTTCAGGGGCAGAACGACAGATTTGTACCTTGTCAGCTCTGGGGTTTGAACTTGAGACCTTCCGGTTACTAGTCCAACACTCTAACCACTAGGCTACCCTGCCGCCCCCTAGTGATAACTAGTGATTATGATTGATTGTTTTTTATAAGATAAGGTTAATGCTAGCTAGCAACTTACCTTGGCTTACTGCGTAACAGGCAGTCTCCTTGTGGATTGCAATGAGAGAGAGTCAGGTCGTTATTGCGCTGGACTAGTTAACTGTACGGTTGCAAGATTGGATCCCCCGAGCTGACAAGGTGAAAATCTGTCGTTCTACCCCTGAACGAGGCAGTTAACCCACCGTTCCTAGGCCATCATTGAAAATAAGAATGTGTTCTTAACTCTCTTGCCTAGTTAAATAAAGGTATTAAACAAATATTTAAAAAATGGGCAAATCGGCGCCAAAAAATACCAATTTCCGATTGTTATGAAAATTTGAAATCGGACCTAATTAATCGGCCATTCCGATTAATCGGTCGACCTCTAGTCCAGAGTAGTGATGCTAGACGGGCGGGCAGGTGCGGGCAGCAATCGGTTGAATTTAGTTTTACATGCATTTAAGAGCATTTGGAGGCCACGGAGAGGAGAGTTGTATAGCAAGGAGAGTTGTATAGCATTGAAGCTTGTCTGGAGTTTAGTTAAAACAGTGTCCAAAGAAGGGCCAGGAGTATACAGAATGGTGTCGTCTGCGTAGAGGTGGAACAGAGAATCACCAGCAGCAAGAGCGATATCATTGGTGGAACAGAGAATCACCAGCAGCAAGAGCGATATCATTGATGTATACAGAGAAAAGAGTCGGCCCGAGAATTGAACCCTGTGACACCCCCATAGAGATTTCGCAGCTCTTTCAGAACATCAGCTATCTGGATTTGGGTGAAGGAGAAATGGGGAGGCTTGGGCAAGTTGCTGTGGGGAGTGCAGGGCTGTTGACCAGGATATGGGTGGCCAGGTGGAAAGAGTGGCCGGCCATGGAAAAATTATTATTGAAATGTTCAATTGTTGTGGATTTATCAGTGGTGACAGTGTTTCCTAGCCTCAGTGCAGTGGGCAGCTGGGAGGAGGTGCTCTTATTCTCCATGGACTTTTTGGAGTTTGTGTTGCAGGATGCAAATTTCTGTTTGAAAAAGCTTGCCTTTGCTTTCCTAACTGCCTGTGTGTATTGGTTCCTAACTTCCCTGAAAATGCTAATGCCGTACTCCACAGGATGTTTTTGTGCTGGTCCGAGGCAGTCAGGTCTGGAGTGAACCACAGGCTATATCTGTTCCTGGTTCTACATTTTTTTAATGGGGCATGCTTATTTTAGATTGTGAGGAAAGCAATTTTAAAGAATAACCAGGCATCTTCTACTGACGGAATGAGGTCAATTTCCTTCCAGGATACCTGGTTCAGGTCATTTAGAAAAGCTTGCTCGTTGAAGTGTTTCAGGGAGTGTTTGACAGTGATGAGGGGTGGTCGTTTGACCGCAGACCCATTACGGATGCAAGCAATGAGATCCTGGTTGAAGACAGCAGAAGTGTATTTGGAGGGCAGGTTGGTTAAGATGATATCTATGTTTGTGTATGTGTTTACGGATTTGGGGTTGTACCTGGTAGGTTCATCGATCATTTGTGTGAGATTAAGTGCATCCAACTTAGATTGTAGGATGGCCGGGGTGTTAAGCATGTCCCAGTTTAGGTCACCTAACAGCATGAGCTCTGAAGACAGATGGGGGGCAATCAATTCACATATGGTGTCCAGGGCACAGCTGGGGCAGAAGGTGGTCTATAGCAAGCGGCAACGGTGAGAGACTTGTTTCTGGAAAGGTGGATTTTTAAAAGTAGAAGCTCAAATTGTTTGGGCACAGACCTGGATAGTAAGACAGAACTCTGCGGGCTATCTCTGTAGTAGATTGCAACTCCGCCCCCTTTGGCAGTTCTATCTTGTTGGAAAATGCTATAGTTCGGGATGGAAATTTCAGGATTTTTGGTGGCCTTCCTAAGCCAGGATTCAGACACAGCTAGGACATCCGGGTTGGCAGAATGTTAAAGCAGTGAATTAAACAAACTTAGGGAGGAGGCTTCTAATGTTAACATGCATTAAACCAAGGCTTTTGCGGTTACAGAAGTCAACAAATGAGAGGGCCTGGGGAATGGGAGTGGAGCTAGGCACTGCAGGGCCTGGATTAACCTCTACCTCACCAGAGGAGCAGAGGAGGAGTAGGATAAGGGTACGGCTAACGGCTCTAAGAACTGGTCGTCTAGTACGTTTGGGACAGAGACTAAAAGGAGACGGTTTCTGGGCGCGATAGAATAGATTCCATGCATAATGTACAGACAAAGGTATGGTAGGATGTGGATACAGTTGAGGTAAACCTAGGCATTGAGTGATGATGAGAGAGGCATCGTCGCTAGAGACATCAATTCAACCAGGTGATGTCACCGCATGTGTGGGAGGTGGAACTGAAGGGTTATTGAGCAGGGCTGGAGGCTCTACACTGAAATAAGACAATAATCACGAACCAAAACAGCAATGGACAAGGCATATTGACATTAGGGAGAGGCATGTGTAGCCTAGTGATCATAGGGTCCAATGAGTAGCTGGACGGGCTGGAGACATGGTGATTCAGACAGCTAGCGGGCAGGGGATAGCAGGCTAGCAGAAGGGCCTTAGAGGGACGTTGCAACGGAAGAAGTCTGTTGTTGTAGCCCCCTCATGCGGTTATGTTGGCAGACCAGTTGTGATGGATCAGCAGGGGTCCGTGTAGTAATAGGGTCCAGGCCAATTGGCAAAATAGGTAATGTAGCCCAAGGAGTGGCTGATGGGCCTCTTCAGCTAGCTGGGAGATGGGCCTAGCATAGGCTAGCTCCAGGCTAATTGGTGCTTGCTTCGAGAAAGGGACGTTAGCCAGGAGAAGCTAATCGGATAGCAGCTAGCTAGCTGCAATAATCCAGGTGAAGAGGTTCAGAGCTTGCGGTAGGAATCCGGAGATATGGAGAAAAAGGAGTTCGATAAGCTCTGGGTTGAAACACGCTGTACAGACTGGCAGGAGATGTCCTGGCTAAAGGTTAGCTGATGACCACTAGCAGTGGCTAGCTGACTACTGGCTTGTAGCTTAAGTAGTACTTGAAAGTATTTTTACTTAAATACTTTTCACAACTGCAAAATGCTGCATTTCGGCACTTTAGCAGGTCTTTATTCATGTACAAAATCTGATTTATTGAATGTTCCATGTGGTCTATATTAAAGGACACTTCATTGAATATAACAGGCTTTTAAAATGCAATATTAGTGCACAATTTCTACTTAAAATATCAAAGTGACGCATCTGGTGTGTCCTCTGTGGGAATACGTGTGATGTTATTACTGCATCATTATACTTGAACTACTTACTTTTTTAGACCGAGTAACGTCAGGAAAACATTTAAGCATGTGGTCATCTTATTGTGTCGTTGATGTATGTACTGTTGTAGGCCTGTGTTTGTGTGTGCTGTATTACTAGTGTGCTGTGTTTCAGCTGTGTTGCTGTTATGATCGTGGCCTATCTAAAAAACACATTAACAGGTCTAAGGGGAAAGCTCACACTCAGGCCTGTATCTGACGGCTGGCCCCTGCCTGTCCCCTGAGCACCTCCTCTCTGCCACTGACCCCAGGATCAGTCAGTTTCCACCACCTGAAAGACGAGTGTTTCTGACAGAAGAGTGTGTGTGTGTGTGTGTGTGTGTGTGTGTGTGTGTGTGTGTGTGTGTGTGTGTGTGTGTGTGTGTGTGTGTGTGTGTGTGTGTGTGTGTGTGTGTGTGTGTGTGTGTGTGTGTGTGTGTGTGTGTGTGTGTGTGTGTGTGTGTGAGAGAGAGAGAGAGATAGAGAAAGAGCACTCTGTGTTTTCATGCACTTACATGTATGTCTGATACTCTCTCACACCCACTGCAGTGTGAAGAGCAAGTTGACTCCCCCCACCGCTGGAGCACAGCAGCACAGTCTCGTAATGAAAAACCAAGCCAGCACTGAGAGGAACTCAGTGAGCGTCTGAATGTAACTTAATCTACCGTGTTACTGAAAGCAGAAGTCCACTGGAGTGGGTGGGTGGGGGGGGGGATATACACACACATTTCCTAGACGCAAAATGCTTATTTTTCAGTTGAGCCAGCGACATTTAAGATTTTACTGCCCTATACCTTATAATCACATCTGGATATAAATCCTTCCATGTATGGGAAGTTGCTTTGTCATTGTTTTTTCAAAGTCAGCTGAGAGAAAATATATAGCCAAGCATATACTGTATCTAACTCCTGATTAAGTACATTTGAATGATACTGACTCTTAAGTATTGCTCTTAAACGTCTCACTGAGAGAGAAGGGGCTTCTTGTGACTGACTTCTGTTTGCCAGAATGGCTCTTGTTTGTGCGTTTGTCCTTGCTATTGTGTGTTTGTGTGTGTGAGGGAGGCCCTGAACTCCCAGGCTTGGAACAACGATATTACCCTGCTGGCTCTGGTGCTTGTGGGGAGAGAGACCAGAGTGCTGTGGTTAGTTGGTGGCTAAGGGAAACCCCACATCCATCCATGGTGGAGAGCAGCTAGTGGAGTGAAGAATGCACTGGCCATGCCAAGACAGAAAATTAAAGAGAGCTGTCTCCGGGACGGCCAGTGAGAGGGAATAACACAGTGTAACCATCAGCAGAGCACAGCGACTAGGCTGGAACCGAAAAACACACTCTGCCGTTAAATCAAAATCAAATCAAATTGTATTTGTCACATGCTTCGTAAACAACAGGTATAGACTAACAGTGAAATGCTTACTTACGGGTCCTTCCCAACATTGCAGAGAGAAAGAAAATAGAGAAATGATAGAAAAGTAAAACGCATAATAATAAATAGATAATTAATAACAATAACTTGGCTATATACAGTGTACATGGGGTACCAGTGCTGAGTTGATGTGCAGGGGTACGAGGTAATTGAGGTAGAATAAAGTGACAGATAGTAAACAGAAGCAGCAGCTTATGTGATGAGTCAAAGTTAGTGCGAAAAGGGTCAACGCAGATAGTCCGGGTAGCTATTAGTTAACTATTTAAACTGTTTAGCAGTCTTATTGCTTGGGGGTAGAAGCTGTTCAGAGTCCTGTTGGTTCCTCTGACACCGCCTGGTACGGAGGTCCTGGATGGCAAGGAGCTCAGCCCCAGTGATGAACTGGGCCAAATGCACTACCCTCTGTAGCGCCTTGCGGTCGGATGCCAAGCAGTTGCCATACCAAGTGGTGATGCAGCCAGTCAAGAGGCTCTCAATGGTGCAGCTGTAGAACTTTTTGAGGATTTGAATGCCCATGCCAAATATTTCTAGACTCCTAAAGGAAGTTAACTGTTTTAACTGGGGCTCATTAGGCCATGGCTCTGACCGTATGCCCTTAGTTAGATTGATACCATCCTAATGATTTGATAGCAGCAGACACCTAACACCTTTTCTCTGAGGTGATAGGCTCTCCGTGGGTACTAGATTGCCAAGAACAGTTAGCTAACCATCGGCAGCACTGGACTGGTGTGTGAATCTGACCATCTGGAGGTGTTCCTGCATGAATAGGTGCTCATTATGTGTACATTCTTAACAATACTGGGTTGTCTGAATGACCTGACTGCTTGGTTGCAGGCATTGGTCACTTAGTTGGGTTGTTTTCTTTAACAAGAGTAGGTTTGGGTTGTTTATGCTGGGTTATTGGTGCTGGGTTATTGAGATATGACCCAGCGAGTCAGATCAGGAGATTGGAGGCGTAGTTTAGTAGGGTTGTGGCTTTCATATAGTTATTTTTACCCACCCGTGAGAGTAAATGTTATTGCTGTTTATCTGTACACATGTTATGGTTAAACATTTACCTTTTTGTTGCTTACAGTCCCCTAAAAGCCAATGGAAATCCCATTGTTGGGATAGATACCACCTTATTATAATATATAATACATATTTTTTATATTCTAAAATAATGTATAAAATTCACCCCAAAAAATAAGGAACATTTCAACTGTAAAGTTAACATGACTTTGGTCTTATTGGTGGCCAATAAGATCTATCTGAAATCCACGCCTCCAATAAGCCACTCCTCCCGAAAATAACCTGAGGATTACATTAAAAAAGACCCAGCTGCTAGATCAACCCAGCAGCATGAAAATAAATGTACCCAATTGATGATTAAATGAACCCATGTTTGGGTAATCCCAACAACCCAACATGTTGAGTTATTCACGCAACACAACTGGCTGGGTCAAAATAACCCAGCGGTGTCCTGTCCAGTATTTACCCAGCACTGGGTTACCAAAGAATCCAAATGGGGTTGTTTTTAACCCAGCATTGTTTTGTGTTAGAGCAGCAAGAGCAACTAAATAAGCTTTTATCTCCAATCAATGAGCTGAATACTCACTTCAGACTTCAGACTGTTATTATAAGCCGGGTTGGAGGAAGTATATTATACCATTTTCTGAGTTATACTGAAATAACTGGTATTATCACTTTTCCCTACAGCCACAAATAGTTTAATTCATTTCAAGTGGGAAAGCATTTGTACTCTAGTGTAAAAAACTACAGATTCTTCTCCTCAGCAGTCAGGTGGAGAGACACTGGATGTCTTATGTATGCAAATGATGTTTTTTGTTTTTGTTTCTACTTCTTGTTGCTGTTTCTACTTGTTGATGTTGTTTCCTGTGGTCTGTAATAATTCTGTGGTGTATGCTAATATTGGTTCAAATGTGTGCCTGACTCTGTGACTGTCTTCTGTGAGAGAAATCCCTGTTTGAATCATAAACTGCTAAATAATACACTCAACTACATCAATGAATGACAACAAAAGGAGTCAAATGTTAATGTGCGGTGGGCTGTATTCTAAATGTAATAAAGTAACAATGCCGTCCACACACAACAGAGCATTGTTCTGTGTTTTTTGTCTCTGGTAATACTACAGTGCTTGTAATGAAAACAGACAAGGATTGTACGAGGAACACAACGCACAGTAGGTTTACTCAAAGCGTCCTCTGTTTGTTTGTCCATACAGCACAAGTCATGGAAGAAGATCAAGAACATTGTCCACTGGTCTCCATTCGTCATGTCTTTCAAGAAGAAGTACCCTTGGATCCAGCTGGCTGGTCATGCAGGTAGGCCTTCGACAACGTTGCCTCTGGAATGTGGGGATTCTGGGATAAGGCTATGGAAGGAATGTGTGTTCTGTGTTCCGCTCTCATTCTCCTGGCTGGATTGGATACGGTGCAGTGGCCAATGGCCAGTGTGTTTGGAATTCAAATCTAGTCTCAGGCTAAGTGTTGGGATATACTTGCAAATCAGATATTCAAAGGCTCAGTACTAGGGAATAACTAAAAGTTTCATCCTATTTGTATATACTGTAGCTAGGCTATCTGAAATGGAATGGTCCATTCAGAATCAGATACAACCTTTTCTTTAGCAACAGGACAAAACAAAGTAAAGCAGGCCTACTGTTGACACTGAACATCCTCTAATGGTTTTATTGCATGTTTTGGTTCCTCTCAGGCAGTTTCAAGGCAGGGGCTAACGGGCGTATCCTGAAGAAGCACTGTGACTGTGAGCAGCGCTGCTTGGATTGGCTGATGAAAGACGTGCTGCGTCCCTACGTACCGGCCTACCACGGAGACGTGGAGAAGGATGGGGAGAAGTACAACCAGATGGATGATCTGCTCTCTGAGTTCGACCTGCCCTGCGTCATGGACTGCAAGATGGGTGTCAGGTGAGTGTGGGTTGACGGACCTTTATTGGCAGGTGCATCTCTTTGTTGAAGTTACACATAGGCACATGTCTCAGTTTACCCTCTGAATATCCGAATCTAAACGTTTTGGGGGTGAATGAAAATAGACCTTAGATCAGTGTTGGACATCATTGTAGCTCTCAGATCTCTTTGTTCCATTTTGACAGGTTAGGGTAAAGTCCAATATTCAATCAGGCAGACATCCATTAGGCGTAAGGTCTAAGAGTGACCATCACACTCCCCTAGAGAGGCGATATGTACTGTAGCCAGCTGGCCCTTCACAGACACACCATGACTTAAATCAGCCTGTATTGGGAAACAAGTATTGGGAAACAACTTCCATTCCTTTGGGTTCATTATTGGGCTGCCGAACTCCACATACTGTACGTGTTACAGTTGTCAAAATCTCCCTTGTTAAGTTTACATCAGATGTATATCAGATATGGATATACCGAGACACTTTGCAAAGTTATTACTGACCAGTGAAATATTGGAGACTCTTCTGAGGCACTTTGAACTGGGTGTAAACAGGTCAGGCTTGTTTTGCTACAGTATCCTGTACTCTTTGTTGCCGGGTGGCCTTCATCACTCTCCCTGCTATATCCCTCTCCTCTCATCTCCTTTCCTCTCTAGCACAACTTTGGTTGTGTGACCCTTCTCTGGAATGGCCGGAATGTTAGGAAATGATAAACCAGCCCCTCCAAACACAACAATTTGGTGCAGTGCTAACAGACTAGAGCCTGGCCTGTTCTTGAGTTAGCTGGCTAGTGAGAAGGAGAATTTGAATCTAGGAAAGGTTAAGACAATCCCTTATTCAGGGATGAACTGAAGAGAAGGGAACTCCTCCTCCTGTCTTCACTGCAATAATAATTCTACAGTATAATTATTATGTGAAAGAAAACAGTTTCTCTTCTTCATTCACATGTTGTCCCCTGGGGCATGATCACTCAACGGCTTTGTCAAACAACATCTGACTGATCAATATTGTATTGCACAATGTTTGCACAGTGATTGTATTCTAAGAAGTAGAGTCAAATTATCCTTTATATTGGCTCATAAAAGGAAATTAATTTGGTTGCTGGACTGGTTACAACATAAAATCTCATTCAACAAAGTCAGTACCAAACAGATGTTGCTTCTCTGTCCACCAAAGGACGTACCTGGAGGAGGAGCTGACCAAGGCCCGTAAGAATACCAGTCTGAGGAAGGACATGTACCAGAAGATGGTGGAGGTGGAACCCCTGGCGCCCACCCCCGAGGAGCAGGAGCAGCAGGCGGTCACCAAGCCCCGCTACATGCAGTGGAGGGAGACCATCAGCTCCACCGCTACCCTGGGCTTCCGCATCGAGGGCATCAAAGTAAGCCACGGGACAGATTATGTACTGGGGTAGACGGTAGAGCAGGGGTCGGCAACAGGAGTGTTTTTTGGGGGGGTCAAAAATGACTATAAAATCACCAGGGATTCAGCAAGAAAATCAGTTTAATTAAGGAAATCTGTTCCTAGGTATTGCCATGAATTTTCTAAAAAGAGACATATATGAGCGTGTCTCAATGTAATCAAAGTTTCAAATAAAATAAAATAAACATTTGGGCTTAGTTGTAGTAAATTTAGCAGAGTACAAATTATGAAAATTATGTTCCGTCCCCCCGACCATCCGCTCTGACAAAAATGGTCCCTTGGCTGAATATAGTTGCCTATCCCTGCAGTGGAGTGATGCATTGCGATATAAAGTCATACTCTGTAAAACTAATTTAACAGTCCATTATTGGTGGAGTGATGCATCGTGATATAAAGTCATACTCTGTAAAACTAATTTAACAGTCCATTATTGGTGGAGTGATGCATCGTGATATAAAGTCATACTCTGTAAAACTAATTTAACAGTCCATTATTGGTGGAGTGATGCATCGTGATATAAAGTCATACTCTGTAAAACTAATTTAACAGTCCATTATTGGTGGAGTGATGCATCGTGATATAAAGTCATACTCTGTAAAACGAATTTAACAGTCCATTATTGGTGGAGTGATGCATCGTGATATAAAGTCATACTCTGTAAAACTAATTTAACAGTCCATTATTGGTGGAGTGATGCATCGTGATATAAAGTCATACTCTGTAAAACTAATTTAACAGTCCATTATTGGTGGAGTGATGCATCGTGATATAAAGTCATACTCTGTAAAACTAATTTAACAGTCCATTATTGGTGGAGTGATGCATCGTGATATAAAGTCATACTCTGTAAAACTAATTTAACAGTCCATTATTGGTGGAGTGATGCATCGTGATATAAAGTCATACTCTGTAAAACTAATTTAACAGTCCATTATTGGAGGAGTGATGCATCGTGATATAAAGTCATACTCTGTAAAACTAATTTAACAGTCCATTATTGGAGGAAGTAAACACTATAGGAAAGGTGACCAAATACTCCATCTGTCAGTCTGTACACTCAGTAGTTACTAGTTGATTTTATAATAATTAAAACAGTAATAATATGAAATTGAGAGTGTAATTCCACTTAGAAGGGCTGACCTTGATGGTCCTGCTTGGTTTGTGTACAGACATACCCTGCAGTCGCCCCTTAATAGCATTGTTCATACTGAGGGTTGCCAGGGCCAACAGGAAGGAATACCCTCTATTTTCTGTCAGTGTGTATAGAGTGTGTTGCGTGTTTTTTTCCCACATAGGGCCTGCTTGTGACACCTCTACTGACAGTAACTTCAGTTGCTGACACGTCCCATTTGCTCCTACACACCATCAGTCTCCTTCAAGCTGAAACTAATAGATTCAATGCAGCAGCACACAGACAGACAGACTGACTGACTGACAGACAGCCTGATCATGTGATTCTGCCTCAGTAAAGCTAAGCACACTAATAATCCTATTCGGAGAAAGCTGGGTGCAACAACAAAAAGAGCACATCTGCAACACATTCTTCCTAGGCAATTAGATTACATGGGTCTAATTCCTCCTAAAGCCAAGAGGGAGACATCCTGGCTATGTTTGGGCCGTAACACCATCTTCCAGAATCTGTCTCCTCTAACGAGGCCCTGATATTTGACTCTGGTGGGCTTAAGACAGATGTGCAGGATGAATAGTTCAGACTGGACTGGCAGCGTAGGGAGCAGTGGCAGCAACAGGGCTGTCCGGAGTTTCCACTCCTCTGTCTCTATTTCCCGACTCCAGCCATGTCCATAGATGGCCATGGCCTGCAGAGCTTTGATGGCTCTCTCTGTTGTCATGACACAAGGGGTTGCCCTCAGAGACTGTCTGTAGAATCAAAAGGTTCTGTGAGTTTTTAGAGAGCACACAGCTGCTGTTGTGCCTGTTGGGCCCCAGCTCAATGCCCATATTATTGTCTGCCTGCATTTCTACGGAGACAGTAGAGCACGGTAGAGCACGGTGCTGTGGTAGAGTTAGAATATGAGCACATTAAGTGTGTGGAGACACGTCCTCTTGTCTTAGATGATGCAAAACGTTGGGCCATTTTCCTGTTTTTAGTCACCTCTTTCAGCAGGGTTTTGCTGCTTAATAGTATAGTATAGCACTGAGTAGTAGGAATAACGCTTCCCATCCGAAACTGTTTGGATGAGTTTGTGCATACAGTATATTATGACAACATTTTGTGATGTTTTAGACTTCGGTGAGGTTTTTTTCGGCTGTTCGGGCAGACAATAATTTTTTTGGAGGCAAGCCGAAGTCGGTAGCCGGTGTCGGTAGCCGAAGTCGGTAACCGAAGTCGGTAGCCGAAGTCTACGCCCCTTCGTTGGTGATTGGTCAACAGTAGGGATTCTTCAATAAAGTCTTTGTTGTCATTTAACGAGAGATGACTCGTTTTCATGCACATTTTTTCAGTTGGAAATACTGCACCAAACATCTCAGTTACAGTAGATATAAAATGTATGTAAAATAAGATCTCCTCGGCAAAAACGTCCAAATGAATGACCAATTTCTTTAGTTGCCTTAGATGAATTCTGACTATTTTGAGGAAGTGTATACTGGCTACAGCTTCTCAAAATGAACAAACTATTGCCTCTTATTCTTTTAAGGGAGTATGCGAGCACACTCGTTCGGTTTGCCTAGCTGACTTTTGCTAGCCGCCAGCCTAACTGAAGCATGCTGATGCCACGGTATGGGTCTGACTTCTGAAGTTCTTTAGCCTCCCCTTGAATAACAGAGGCCATTTGTATCAAGCTAGCAGTGTGTGTCACATGTATACGGGGGACCTCAGACATCATGTAATTGTTGGAGGCCCCATCCTGCTGGACTCTAAAAATATCTGCCTTTCTTTCCCTTCGTCTGTGCAGAAGGAAGACGGGACGGTAAACAGAGACTTTAAAAAGACTAGGAGCATGGAGCAAGTGACAGAGGCATTCAACGACTTTGTCAAAGGAAACCAGAACATCCTGGTGAGTGTGTGTGCATATGTCTCTGTGATTCTTTCGGGGTGTGTTTGTGTGTGAGCCGGAGCCCCCTAATGCTCCGGCAAACCTCTCCCTGCCCCATGGTCAAATGGCCCCTGGAGGGAACTCCCAAGGACTTCCACCTCTCTAATGGCCCAGGAAGTGAAGTCATAGCCGGGACGGCTGTGTGTGATTTAGGTCTCCCGGGGTCCTGGAAACAGAGCAGGGAAATTAAACACTCAAACAAGATATCCTCCATTCCACATGGGTTTGTCATGTGTTTATCTAGTACCACTAGGCCCCAGCCAAACACACTGTATCTGTCACTGTGTGGTGGGCCTTGGCCCTACTGTTGTGTACTTAACTGTCACTCATGTGTGGTCTTCATCTCTCTCTCTACTGAGCTGAGCTGTTGTCCCATATGGTTTTGCACTATGGAGTTATCATAATTCATAGAATGGTCTGTTTATGGGTAAGTTCTGTAATGAATACAGGGCCTGTATCCACAAAGCGTCTCAGAAAAGGTCCTAGGAATCCAGTAGCGGTGTGTGGGTAAAATCACTGTGGAAGCCAAGCCAGGAAAAAACTACTATTACATATTGCTATTGACCTACAACATGGTCAATCAAGTTAATGTTTCCAACAGTTTACTAAACATCTACTGATTTAGAACCACAGAGAGCTACAACAAGTGAGCACTGCATCCACTATTCCAGCACCATTTCAACTTTTAAACATAATCAAATCAACTAGGCTATGGGGGCTGATTCCAACTTAGGAAATTACGCCTTTCTTACGCACGACTTTCCTACCCAGTTCTCAGTAGTTGGTATTCAGACTTACCTTAGGCAGGTTCGTAATGTGCTTTGCCGTTGTGGTTCCCTTGCACTCGCTGAAGAAATGTAATTCAACTGCTGAAAACCCTCCCACTTGCTGGCCAACAGATTTTCTCGTGGAGTTTTCATTCAATAGGGATTTCAGTACATTTATCTGAAGCAATCCCTTTAAATACGGTTTACCTTTAATTGGACTTTTGTCCACAGACTAGAATACATTGAGAGAACAAGGTCAGAAAATTGGGATCAAAGAAAGAATGCCATCTATGCATCTTTGTCTCCGTTTCAGCACCAACTGGTAAATAAAAAAATACTGTGATCTTGTAGATTATTTAGGCACATTTTAGGGTTAAGGGAAATGGTTTGGAGAGCCTTTAAGCACAACACATATTGATGAGTAAAAAATACAGTGGTTTGATTCATCTTGTTGTCATAATCAAGTTCAATCCATGAAATAATGGAAGGTGTAACACATGGAATGGAACGGATTGAAGCTAAATGGACACTACTGTACAAATTGAAGGAAACTTACACTGAAGTGACAGTTATAAATGTATGTGGGTATTACTTATAGCTAATGTTTTTTTTTACCCAATTTCATGGTATCCAATTGTTAGTAGTTACTATCTTGTCTCATCGCTACAACTCCTGTACGGGCTCAGGAGAGACAACGGTCGAGAGCCATGCGTCCTCTGAAACACAATCCAACCAAGCCGCACTGCTTCTTAACACAGCGCGCATCCAACCCGGAAGCCAGTTGCACCAATGTGTCAGAGGAAACACTGTGCACTTAGTGACCTGGTCAGCTTGCACTGCGCCTGGCCCGCCACAGGAGTCGCTAGTGTGCGATGAGACAAGGATATCCCTACCGGCCAGACTCTCCCTAACCCGGACGATGCTAGGCCAATTGTGCGTCATCCCATGGACCTCCCGGCCACGGCTGGCAGCGACAGAGCCTGGGCTCGAACCCAGAGTCTCTGGTGGCACAGCTAGCACTGCGATAGACAACTGCGCCACCCGGGAGGCCCAGCGGCTAATTTTTAACATGATACAAATTGTAAAAAAGAAGAGAGGAAAGCCTGGGCATAGGCTATAATTAAAACATTCTAAAGCGCATACATCAGCCCTAAAGAAGCCTATGGCTTGGGTGTCCAAATTTCATCCACGCAAATTATGAGGTCACACAATACAAATTCAGAACAATGGCACGACTATTTATAGCCTATTTCACTGTGGAAAAGAGGCCGCAATACATGTCATGATGATATGATTTTCAGTTTGATTCCATATGTATATATATGTATATATGCCATTTAGCAGACGCTTTTATCCAAAGCAACTTACAGTCATGTGTGCATACATTCTACGTATGGGTGGTCCCGGGGATCGAACCCACTACCCTGGCGTTACAAGCGCCATGCTCTACCGACTGAGCTACAGAAGGACCCATATGGCTGGTTTCACATTCGTCTCCAGAAATTATAAGGTCAGCAG